>NC_090024.1:229335277-229635277 GCF_037176765.1 Anolis sagrei
GAACTCTGCAAATGAACAACCCTCAAAACCAGCCAAATAAAATTTGCAAAGAGGTAAAGGACATTGTCTTAAGCAAAAAAGGAAGAGAACTTTTGTCGAAAAAAATATAAATATATATAAATATATATATAAAATATATAAATATATTACATAAATAAATAAATTATTCAACCTATCAAAGTGAAATGTCTCTCCAGTATCACATTTTGTTACTTTTCTCTAATTTAATTACATTTCATGGAAATGTGGATTACTTGTTGCATTGAAAAAAAAATGTGGTTCTTGTTTACTTTGCATATTTCTTTTAATTTAATGGGTTGGAAAGATCAGAATTTCCTTAAAGGAAATCATATTTTCTTTTGATCCTGATTTTTATTTTAATCACAATAGGTATGTGCACTTTGGAAATATGTGAGTGTCTCTTTTCAAAGCAAGCCTTGCTGCTCAGACTAAGGCTCCAATCCAGCTGCATGTTTGTCTGTTGTCCACATGTAAGAGAAAGAAGCAACAGATCTCTGTGGGAGTTTATTGTAGACTCTATATGTTCCTTGTTTAAATTCTGGAAAATCGGAAAATGAAACCACTCAGTACTACTCTATTGTCAAGCACATTCTTCATCTTACCTGCAATTAATTATTTTGTGGTAGAAATGAAATCCATATAAACTCAGTACTCAGAAGCCCATAGTATACATGACAAAGTTGTTATAGGGCCACTTCATTGGTTGAGGTGGGAATGCACTGAAGGCCAGCAAATCATTTTCAGCCTCTCCTGAACAGTGGAAGATGGCATCTAGGAGTTACATTTCTCAACGTAGTGCTCAACAAAAAGTTATTTGCATTGGGTTTTGGATATATTTATCAGCATTTATATATCTCTTTCTATTAGGCTTGGGCGGTTTCGTTCGTTAATTTCGTAATTTGTTATTAATTCGTATTTAAATTAGCTTACGATCCAATATTGAGCCATGCAGGAATAGTGTGAGGAGTAAATTAGATTCGAAACAATTTTTTCAATTTTTCGTAATTATTTTGTAATTATTTCGTAATTATTTCGTAATTATTTTGTAATTATTTCGTAATTATTTTGGCATGTCTGGTGCAAGTTTTATAGTTGTTGTTTGTTTTATCACACCAACAGTCAGCAACAGAGGGAGAGGGGAGCTTCAGAAGTTCCCCTTGTCCCATTTGGAGGTTTTTTTAGCATATTGCGCAATTGCGTCCGCCATTAATGAATCGATTCGTAATTATACGAAATTTCGTATATTTCGAAATTTTTTAAAGGAAAATTTTGGAATTATTAAAAAAAAACGAAATGCCCCCTAAAAACAAAACGAGTTTAGAACCAATTTTTTCCGTGGTTACCCAAGCCTACTTTCTATGTCATCCTCTTAGAAGGACTGTTCACTGACCAAAACACACCAACTAGAGCAGAGATAGACAATATTGTTTCCCTCAGGGTTCCCCAAGATTCAAAAATATTTTGTTGTCCCCGGCTGCCCACAAATACCCACTGAATGTATTCTAGGTGATATTGGAGCATTTTTGCTACATTTCTGCTCCCTGTGGCAATTTTAGGCCAACAAGAGGCCAAGAAGAAGAGAAGAAGAATGGTCAGGAGAAGGACGAGCAGGAGAAGGAAGAGGACTGCAGAAGATTTCAGGGGCACTCCCTGTTCTTAACAAAAGGACTGTTCTGGTCTAAAATTGCTGTGGGAGGGAATGTGGTTAAAATGTTCCCACACTGCCTAGAATAGATGTGGGACACAAGGGGGAAATATTTGATTGTTTTTATGATATGGAGCCATTCAAAGTCTCCTGGAGGGCCAGTATAGCCCCCAATCCTTGACAGTTGCTTATCCCTGAAATGTATATTTGGCTGGAGGGAAAATGCAATTAAAATTAAGGGTTGGTGTTCTTTTGGAGACCAGATTGCTATAAACTATACAAGTCTTACTTTGTCATGAGGATAGCTGACGTAGGTCAGGTTATTCTAGATCAGTGGTTCTCAACCTGTGGGTCCCCAGGTGTTTCAGCCTACAACTTCCAGAAATCCCAGCCAGTTTACGAGCTGTTAGGATTTCTGGGAGTTGAAGGCCAAAACATCTGGGGACCTACAGGTTGAGAACCACTGTTCTAGATGGAAATGGAGAATCATCAGCTTCTGTTAATACTTGGGAAACTATCAACAAGTGCCACTGTAGCACTGTAATAGTAACAACAACAACAACAACGGTAATGGTAATTTTATTTCTTATCCGCCTCTCCTCGTGACTTGAGGCTGGTTACAGCATCAGTAAAAACACATAATCATCTAAAAACATTCAATTAAATACACATATTAGAACATATTTCTACAGGATACATATTAAAATACACAGAACACAGATTAAAGATAAGATGCAAATTTAAAATTCATGATTAAAAATTCGGGAGAGATAGATCTTCAAATGAGTTTGAAATTCCAACAGCTCATTTAGCTGTTGGATCTCTTCTGGCAGGTTATTCTGCAGTCTTGGGGCAGCCAATGAAAAGGTCCTCTGAGTGATGGTCTCCAGTTGGGTTCTGGTAGGCTGGAGTAGCCACCTCAGAGGACCTAAGAGTTAGGGGTGGATTGTAGGTTATATTCCAAAGGAAGAAATGTATAAAACCACTTTTTAGTATTCCTTGCCCAAGAAAATCCTATGTAATGGGGCCAACATATGCACATATACCAGTGGTATTTCATTTTTTTTCACATATTTTTGTATACTGATGAAATTTTCAATCTGGCAGCCTAAAATTTCACCAGACATGAAATTTTCAAGATGTGATGCTGATTTGTAGAATCTTTGGTCTTTCAGATGGTTTGGAGTTCTGCACCCAAAGTCCCTTACCATTGCCTTCAATGGCTGGAACATTTGGGAGGTGAGATCCAAAACATCTGGAGGGCCAAATGTTCTCCAGACCTGCTGTAATGGAATTTTTTCTTATCACGGAATCAAGGAATGGCATTCATGTGTGTATCACTAGTTTATTGCTGATATATGACAAGAGAATCAACTTTGCCAAGATGCTACACAATCCCAGATGTCTTTTCAAAAATAGATACCTAACAACTAAAGAAAATACTTTCTGTAACCCAGGTGCTTATAGTTGAACCAAAAATTCAGTCAAATGAAATAAAGCAATGTGTAAACCTAACCCAATAATTTAGTCATCCATTTGGCCACAGTCAGTTGTGACCACTTTGTTTCGTCTAAGGGGCAGCTTTTTCAACCCCCTGCAGATAAAACAGATTTATGGCACCTGAAAGAAAGAAAGAAAAGAAGAAAGCAAGAAAGAATTTTTAATGGTGCCAACAGATATTTAATGTGTTATTATTTGAATAAACCTGACAGGGTTTCCATAGATTGGAATTGACTTGAAGGTGCATAACAGCAACAGCTGTAGTCCATGGGTCTCTCTTGGGGTGCATGTTGTGTGCACATCTTCTGCTTTTTAAATCAAGGAGAGAACTGTTTTTACCTCAAGGGCTGAACCAATTTCAGAATAATTCTTGGGGCAACATTCTTGTGCTGGGTGGGACCAAAGACAAAAGGATGGGACCGACATTCCAGTAGTAGGTGGGACCAAAAATACCAGCGGATTTCAGGTTGAAGCTTCTGCTGCCAATCACTAAGTCTCACGAGAGGCATTTTAATCTTTTAAAGTGGGATGAAAGTTTACAAAACATGGGAAACCACTCTACAATATGATAATGGAAAAGGTGATAAGGCCATGTGGAGAACAATAACAGAACTCTAAGTGGATGGGATTCAACTCTTGGGCTGGATGTTATCTGTTTCACACATTTGTTTGTTGACATTGTGAAAACTGATGTCCCATCTAAATTGTGGATTTAGTAAGGCTTAGAACTTTAAAAACATGTCCTAGTCTGTGGAGCAGCAGAAAACAGACCCCCCCCCCATGTGACATCCTTTCAGATATTTAGACATGGTTATCATGTCCCCTCTCTGCCTTCTTTTCTCCAAGCTAAACAGATGTAGCTCCCTAAATCTTTCCTCACAGGGCTTGGTTTCCAAATATTTTGGTCATCCTTCTCTGGACATTTTCCAGCTTGTCAATATCCTTCTTGAATTGTGGTGCCCAGAACTGGACACAGTGTTATTCCAGGTGAGGTCTGACCAAAGCTGAATAGATTGGTACAATGACTTCCCTAGATTTTGTCACTATATTCCTATAGATGCAGCCATGAGTCACATTGGCTTTTTTATCTGTTGCATCATGCTGTTGATTCATGTTCAGCTTGTGGTCTACTAAGACTCTTGGATCCCTTTCACATTCTTCACTTCACTTCACTTTATTTCTTAATTAGTCGCTCTCCACCACGGTGCTCCGAGTGACTTACAACCTAAAATAGCATTTACACAATATAAAAACATTCAACATAAAAACATTCAACAGTGACTATTTGGCAAATTAGATCTGATTACTTAAATGCACAACCAAACAGCCAAGTCTTGAGTGCCTTTACAAAAGGTCGTAACTCCGACATTGCTCTAATGTATGGAGGCAATGAGTTCCACAGAATTGGAGTATAGGTTGAAAAAGCTCTACGCCTTGTAGCTTCCAGGTGTACCTCCCTAGGACCCGGTATGTATAGGAGATTTTCCTGGGTGGATCGAGGTGACCACGGATGAAGAAAAGGAATGAGGCGATCCCTAAGATATAAAGGTCCTTGGCCATTTTGACCTCTAAATGTCAGGACCAGTATCTTGTAAGAGATCCAATGTTCTATTGGTAGACAATGCAGTTGTTGCAGAATCGGTGTAATATGGGATCTTATAGATGATCCCGCTAGTCAATGCTTCTACCGAAAGGTAGGATGCCAATTTCTTTGCCTGGCGAAGATGAAAAAAGGCCTGCTTACTTATGGCAGTGATCTGGACTTCCATCATCAGCTATGAGTCCAATACAACCCCAAGGCTTTTAACAGTGGCAGACGGAACCAGAGCTTCCCCTGACAGAACCAGTGTGATCCACAAGGATTAAACCCTTACATCCTAGCAATATAGATCAGGAAACAAAACACTGGATTACAAAACCATTCTGCTCTCAAGACTATGAACGGATTCCCATTCTATCCCTTCTTATGTTTATTTATGTGTTTGATTTGCACAGTAGGTGGGCTATTTTTGCTCTTCTCCATTTCTCAATAGTGGCATGTTGGTGCCAGAAAGATCTATATATTTACAATAAATTAAAGCAGAGTTGTTGATAATGTCAAATGCTAGCCAAAGGGAATCTTGTTTCTTTCTTCAGTTCAAGCTCAATATTTTTTCTTCTTAAGAGTTCACACAGGCTAGGAGGGGAGGGGGGGGGGAATCATTTGTTTTGAAGGGCAGTGACTGAGCTATTAAACTATCCCCCATGCCTCTTGAACGGTTCAGTTCTACAATATATAACACGGAAGAAAAATATGCCACAGCCATGTTTCAGCAAGAAGAAATGATAATTCATTGAAAGAGATTCCTGCTAAATGAGATCAGCGTGAAATGGGAATATAAGTGTTCACATATTTCATTCTTACACATAGAATGAACAGCTCCACAAGCTTGCTTTCCTTGAAACAGAGTTATAAGTGCTTTCGGAGTTTTTAAACAAAAATACTTTTTGTTTCAGAAATTTCACAGAGTTAGATTTTTTTTTTGCACAACATACTTATTTTGCTATTTATCAGGCAAAACTCAATACTTAAGTAATTAAAAGCAAAATGAAGACAATATAGACAGCTGAAGGTAGGACAGTTTTCCTGCATTATAAAAACAGTCTTGTGAATGCAGTTTGCAGTTTTTGTTGTCAATACCAACCTTCTACAAGCCTCCTATACTAGTTATTTGTTATATATATAATTCAGATTGCTTACGATATTGTATATGTGCATATTGGTGTGCAGTTTTCCCTTAAGTCTATGTTGTTTGAAGTTGTGGGAAGGACAGCAGACCACTCGATCAGATCTGGGACTATTCAGACCGAGACTCCATTTTAGAAGTTGTGTTGTCAGTGTGTTGTGCTGTGTATTGTATACTCAGTGTTCATTATGCATTAGACATAAGACAAAGAAGAAGCTGCAACAGAATGCCTTAGAGACCTTACTGTTAAAGCTTTCAACTGATAAGCAATGTACTTGTATGCTGAATACATGAAGTTTGTAAGTAAACAAACTATGTTATTTTTAACAAAGACTACTTATTTTTGTCTCTCGAGAGCATGATTTAAAACCAAATATATTTTATGGGAGGGTAGATTTTTTTGGGCAGCTGAAATAATACTTCTGAAGATCTGCTATATATTTTGTGCATTGGCATAATCTCTGTTCCTAACAGCTTAAAGAGATAACCAGGTGGCATGGCAGGGCACGACATGCTCTCCAGGCAAATGTTTGGAGCCAGTCCTGGGGTGTAACTATAGAGGGATGAAAAATAAGGACATTGGCTCTCCCAATAGCTATGAATGAAATTCTCAATGAAATTCTCTTATATTTTCCAAATTTCAGATAGTACAGTTGACTTTCCATATACAGGGATTGTGCACACAGAAATTCTTCCGTACTTAAAAAAAATTGAATCGTAAAAGCAAATCTTAATTTTGTCATTTTATGTAAAGTACACTACTCAGGCCTGTAGTCGAAATTTTTCAGGTTAAAAAAAACCCTGGTTTACTCCTGAATTTTAACTGGTTAACCAAATCCCCATGCTAAGTCTATGAGATGCAAAAAATTAAGAGTCCCTCCAGAACTGCAAGTGCTATCTCAAGCAAATATTGACAATTTATTCACACTGTCATTACTTACAGCAATAGCCGATGTAGTGAAGCAACCAAGTTGGTGGGAGGGGGTGTTGAATGCTCTCATTAAGGAGGCCAGACTTGGTGGAGGTGGTTGATAAGGACGGAGCTGCAGGCTATCAAAGGCTGCTCTGCCCCCTGCTGTGCTCTTTGCTTCATTGTGAGCTAGGAGGCAGGTTTCAACCCCCCCCCCCCGAAATTTTCAACCCCTCCCAAAAAAATTTTCTGGCTACGGCCCTGACACTACTACTATGACATTGTATGTAATGGAACTTTAGCATCCACAGATTTTTGTGATCAATTTGTGATTCTGGAACCAAACCCCAGCTCACTGTATAGAGAGTAAGACATGAAAATCATTCACACCATGTACTCTTACATTTCCTGCAGTCACAATCCCTTGGTTAACTGGCCTGCCCCTTTTTGGATACCTAAACTGCATCTCTAAATGATTAGATCAAGTTTTAAATTACTATAGTGCTAACAATTTGGAGAGAGAAGGAACATTCATGAAGAAAGGGATCTGAATTTTATTTTTATTTTTTGCCCTCTCTGGCATAGCTTTACTGCTGGCCAGTCCTGCCTCCCATTCCTAATGAGAATGTTATTTCAGTTTGAAACAATATTTGATGAAGCCTGACCCCTCCCTCGTATTTGCAGCCCCCTTCTTGAAAGCCCCCTCCCAAGGCTGCCCAAGCAACTCAAAAACATTCCGAACTTATGTTAGAACAAAGCTCCTGAAAGTACAAGATCAGCCAGTAGTAGTGCCAATAATAAGCTGTGTAAACCAATGCAAACTTTTTTTCCGTCACCAAAGGGACAACATACTGTTTCCTGGTCTATAAGCACCAAACCTTTTGAGATCCATTTGGTGGAAATTGCAAGGAAAGCAGTTAAGGAATGGGAACAGTTGAGACGCAGGAAACAAGATCTGTTTCTGGTGTTGCCCTAAAAGCAGGGGGAAAAGAAGAGTGATACACTTCTAATCTCCTATGTATGGAAAGGTTTATAGTACAGGAAAATCTTTCAGGATTAAGGGGCTTACTATACATCAAGCAAGTTAAACAAAGAATATTGAAATTCTCTGTTTATATTATCTTGGTATTTAGCTGAGCTTTCCTTTTTTCTTTTTTAGAAAGCACGCTCTCTTAATAAAAATCTCTACTTGAAGTATGTGTGTTGGGGCAGGGGACTGAAGAGAAATTAAATGTTTTGCATTTTTCAATCATATTTAAACCATGGTAAATTGGGTGTATTTTCATTTAAAAGACACATAGAAAGCTCTTTGTGATATACTATGAAAAATTAAAATGACAGCTAGTCCCAGCAATTTGGTACTGTTTAGTCAAAGAGAAAACAAAAGGGTAAGTGGTGTATCAGCACGAAGTCTGGAAATTTTCCTCTTTTGGACGAAAACTCTTAGAAATCCTAGCTAATGTGTCTTCTGAAAAAAATTACATTAAAAAAGGCAACTTTTGGAAACTCTGTTCTAGAGAAAGCATCGGTAATTACTCCCTGAACAGAGTACTGGGGCCATGGAGTGCTGTGGTGCTACTTTTCAGAATTCCTTCAAAATATACTGTCTTGTTGAAGTCTCATGCATGAGTAAGTCCTTCTATGGAAATGGCTGCACGCTTTAGGTGGATGCATCCTAATGCTTTTATGCTAAGCCACTGAGTCTCCCTGAGGAGAGATAAAGCAGGGTACAAATAATAATAATAATAAGAAGAAGAAGAAGAAGAAGAAGAAGAAGAAGAAGAAGGAACATCCACGCTCAGTTCATTTTTGCAGAAATTGGATTGCACATATGGGACCAAGGGGCAAATATAAGATACTCCACTTAGGCAGAAAAAATGAAATGTAAGGATACAGAATGTGGGATGCCTGGCTCAATAGCAGTTAGTGTGAAAAAGATCTTGGAGTCCTCATGAACAACAAGTTAAACATGACCCAACAATGTCACTGGAGGCAAAAAAGCCAATGGGATTTTGGCCTGCATAAATAGGAGTATAGTGTCTAGATCCAGGGAACCGATGCTCCCCCTCTATTCTGGCTTGGTCAAACCACACCTGGAATCACAATGTGTCCAATTCTGGGCTCCACAATTGAAGGGAGATGTTGACAAAGTGGAATGTGCCCAGAGAAGGATGATTAAAAGAATCAAGGGTCCGGGGAGCAAACCGTATGAGGGGCAGCTTAAAGAGCTGGGCATGTTTAGCCTGCAGAAGAGAAGACTGAGAGGACGCATGATGGAGGGAGCAAGCTTGTTTTCTCCTACCCTGGAGACTAGGATGTGGAACAGTGGCTTCAAACTACAGGACAGGAGATTCTATCTGAACATGAGGAAGAATTTCCTAACTATGAGAGCTGTTCAGCAGTGGCACTCTCTACCTCAAAGTGTGGTGGAGGCTCCTTCTTTGGATGTTTTAAAACAGTGGTTGGATGGCCATCTGTTGGGGATGCTCTGAATGTGATTTTCCTGCTTCTTGGCAGGGGTTGGAATGGATGGCCCATGAGGTCTCTTCCAACTGTATGATTCTATATTTCTATGATTCCATTGCACATGAGCATATGTTGTGCATGGAAGTGCATGTGCATCTGTTTGTGCATTGGGTTGCATATTTGCTTTGTGGGTTCAGTTGCTCTATGTTGCCATTCAACACAAGGGTTGTATAACACAATTCAAGCCCAACTCCACATATGGAAATTTATTCTACATGATGTTGGATTTAGGCCATCAGGCAAAGATCTCAATGTGATGAACAGATGACTTTTCGACTTTGGACCAATGTTTTCCTCCCCAGGATGGAAGATTCCCTTCAGCTTGTAGATTGTGATCACTAGAGCATGGAAATGTGCCTGATCCAATTGTAATAGAGGTCCATTTTTGCAGGAATAAACTGAATATAAATGAGGAGCTGTCTACTTTTGTCAGAATTCCTATGCAAAGATCAAAGTTGATTTAAAATATGGGATTGTTCATTATCCTGGCAAAAATGACTCAATAGTACAAATTTCCCCCCAAAGTACACATATACCCTCCTTCACCCTCACTGCTAAGCTATTTACATTGCTTCTCCTAGGATTAGACTTGCAAATGATCCTTCTTTTGAAAACAATTTGCTAAACAATATTAAATCTGCCCAGGATAACGGAATGGGCCCAGAGTCACTGAAAACAAAAGGATGGTTCACCCACAAAAAGCATGAGTGAAAGAGACTGTAAAAGATCACATCAAAAGAAGGAACCAACACAAGTACTGATACACATCAGTATGTAAATCCAGCATTTCAAACTAAGCGATTGGTTCCACATGGAGGAACAAAGAACAACTGCTATAAAGTAGCCTGGATCTGGTTTTTTATGAAATATATTTGGATCTTTCAGAAATTTGCCAAATTTGGTTCCAACATGGAATTGATAAATATACTAGATTCAATTAACCAAAAATGGGTTCAATAGTCCAGTTGGCACTGAAATGCAAGAAGTGTTTTACTGGATCAGACTAAAACTGGGATTAGACCTTTTGCTGTAATTATTCTTCCAGTTTTCTGAAAAATAAGAGGCTTTCATTATTTTCTACACATTTTGTTCTTTCTGGGGTTTTTTTGGGGGGGGCGGGGGGGGGAGAGATGCTTTAGAATTTGTGTTAGATGCTGTATTTGTGCACCCTTCAGTGTAGTAAGGCACTGCTTCTTAAACATTGAGTCCCAACCCTAAATGGAGTCTCCTTAGCTCAGTCTTTGGGTTGAGAAAAATTTGGTAACAGCAAAAGATTTCTGAATGTCAGCCATTTACATATATCTGTTAGAAACAATTTGCAGTATTTATAGTGGATTCTTCAGAAAATTCTGCATTCCAAGGAAAACCAGCTTGTGTAGCAAGATCTGACTTCCCCACGGTAGTCCATGCTCTGGTTACATCCCAAATAGACTACTACAATGCACTCTACATGGAGTTGACTTTGAAGACTGTTCAGAAGCTTCAAGCTGTCCAATGGGCGGCAGCCAGATTGCTCACCGGAGCAGTGTAAAGAAAGCATAACCCCCCCTGTTATGTCAGCTCCACTGGATGCTAGCCTGCTACCGAGCACAATTCAAAATGTTGGCTTTACCCAACAAAGCCGTAAATGGTTCCTGCTCAGCTTATCTGTCCAAACGGATCTCTTCCTATGAACCACCTCGGAGCTTAAGATCATCTGGGGAGGCCCTGCTCTTGTTCCCCCCTCTTTGCAGGTGCAACTGGTGGGGACGAAAGACAGAGCCTTCTCAGTGGTGGCCGCTTGATGTGGAATTCAGTCCCTAGGGATATTAGATCAGCCCCCTTCCTCAGGACCTTCCATAAGAAAGTAGAAACATGGTGTTTTGATCAAACCTTTGGAGATCTTGTGCAATAGATAAATATGGAATTATGTACAGTGACTATTGGAATGGCCCAGACTATGACTTTGGATAAGGTGGTGAGGGCATTGTTTTATATGTTTTGATTTATTTTACAATTCTATTTAAATGTTTTAATTGTATATTGTTTTTGAAGGTATCAAATAGGTGTCTAAGTGTAAGCCACCTTGAGTCCGTCCCCCCCGCCAGGGTGAAGAAAGGTGGGGTAGAAATGCTGTAAATAAAATCTGCAAATCCTGATTCATTATCAGTAAATATTTGATTTTTATACCTGTTTTATATACTACTGTACCTGGGATTGTCTAAACAATTCTCAAATGGAAAGGGTTCATGAGTGGAAAAAGTCCTGTTGCAAGGGACTGAGGAAACTGCCTGTTTTCCCCTCTTTTATTTGTGCCATGGTTTTGAAGCATGCGGATCAATCTCTTTCTCCAGTAACTTCTTCAGTCAATATTGCCTTCTGCAACTGAAGTTATTGCAGAAGGCTGTATCCATTTTGCCTTGCGCTACGCCATTCCATGTAATAGTACCTTGGCCCAATCAATGCCCGGAGTGAGCTTCTAGGCAACATCTGGCACATAACTATAGCCAGAAGGTTTTCAGGAGCACGCTTTTTGATTGTTCATAGGGCTGTACCTCATTGACACCCAGTTGCATTACATATTTGGAAACCCAAATTAAGGTAAAGCAGAAGCCCCATAGAGCAGTGCTGCTGGGATTTCATGACCCTCCAATTTTCAAATGAGATCTTGGCCTATGATTCTTGCTCTGAAAATGTCAGGAGACAAAGGAGAAGTTACTCCCAGACTTCAACTGAAGAATGGAAAGCTGGGGAAGCTGCTGGTTGTCCCAGAAATGGTAGTACGGAGACAGACATCTTGGCACACATGCACACATTTTGTGGTTTCTCCACACACCACTTAACCACTTTGTAAAAAAGGTATGTACAAGATGCCCGCACCCCAATACTGAGAATTTTATTTTTATTTTTTCTATTTGTTTTTTTTGGAGGAGTGCCAGAAAGAAACCATATCTTTTTGATCAAATTGAATGCAGACTGTTTGAAAAGAAATTGAGAAATAGCTTTCTTTACTCAGCACATCTGCCAGCCACATGATATTAGGGGATTGTCCCCAAATTTAAAATTTTCTTGGTGGATAAACTGCCTCTATGTTAACACAATTTTGAGGTATCAAAAGACTGATGTTGGATTTTCCTCATTAGGTCATGCATATTGTGGCTCACAAATGTATTGCTCACAGAGAGCAGCCCCAAGTACTGACATGATATAGTGATTAAGATATTCTGGCAGGAGCCATTCTCATCCATATCCAGCATTTGTCTGTAAATTGGGCTGCATCAAAAGGAGTAGAGTGTCCAAATCAAGGGAAGTCATGGTGCTCCTCTATTCTGCATTGGTCTGACCTCACCTGGAATACTGTGTCCAAGAGATATTACTGACAAGCTAGGATGTATGCAGAGGAGGGTGACTAAAATGATCAAAGATCTGGAGATCATGAATTCCTCCAAGAAGGAGCTTAAAGAACTGGATATGCTTAGGCAGAGGCGGCCCTAGGTAATTTTCAATGGTAAGCAAACAGTATTTTGGTGCCCCCCCCCAATCAATCACTGATATATATATTCTGTTCATCATGGGAGTTCAATTGGTTCAATTCCATCATTGGTGGAATTCAGAATCCTTTTTGATTGTAGGTGAACTATACATCCCAGTAACTACAACTCACATATGTCAAGGTCTATTTTCCCCCAAGAGCACCTCAAGAGCGCTCCTAGGCAAAATCAACTATACTGCAAATGCTTACTTTGCGTAATGGGTTGAGTCGCCCCTGTGCTTAGGGAATGTTGAGAGGAGACATGATAGCTGTGTATTTGAAAGGATTTCATAAGAGGTAGGGAGCAGGTTTGTTTTCTTCTGCCCTGGAGACTAGGATGCAGAACAATGGCTTCAAACTACAGGAAAGGAGATTCCACTTGAACATTAGGAAGAACTTCCTGACTGTACAAGCTGTTCAGCAGTGGAACTCTCTGCCTCATTGTCCAATGGAAGCTCCTTCATTCAAACAGAGACTGGATGGCCCTCTATCAGGGATGTTTTGATTGTGCTTTTCCTGCATGGCAGAGGGTTGGACTAGATGGCCCATGTGGTGTCTTCCAATTCTGTTGTTCTATGGTTCTATAGCTCTAGGCCTAAGCTTGAAAGTGCAGTCGGGGGGGGGGGGGGGGAGTCAAAGAAAATCCCTTTTGCAACACTATTCTCATGCAAGCTGGGAGATTCTGGAAGCTCCCAAGGCTCCTAGATCAGCATGTGTTGCGAACAAAAATCTGTAATACAAAAGCTTTAATTAATTTTAATATAATTTAATTAATTATATTTTATTTTGATATGCATATTATAATGCATTTGCTCTGTTTTTAAATGTATCATATCATGTTTTCTGTTAGCTGCCTTGAATCTCTGTATCGGGAGAATGGAAGGATAAAAATAAAGTAAAATAAATAAATAAATCTGTATTGGTGGCTAATAGACATCTTTAGTTGAGTTAGCTCATAGAGTTGTGATCAAGAACCATGCCTTATCACATTTGATGATCTATGAGGTTGCTGGGAAATGGAGAATGCCTGGGATGCACATGTTTGCACATGGTCTGTCCCCTCTTTAACCCTGTGTACTGTGCAGATGAACACCTGCATGTGTCTTTTGAATAATCTCAAGCACATTTTTTCTAAGGAGCTAAGTTACAACCTGGTTGCTAGTCATCAATTGTTGAGCAATCTTGTAGCATGCATTTGTGTATAAACCAGACCTTAGCAATATGAAAACTTGGAAGGAAAACAACTTGAATCTGGAAATTTGCACATTCATTACTGGTAATGTCTTTCTTCAGAATGCTGACCCAGTGTCCAGCAGCTGTAGAAATGCAAACATTACACCAGGGATTAATATGAGGAAAAGGGGACTGAGAATTTTGGCCAAGATTCTGGATTCAGGAGATAAAGTGTAAAGGTCAATCAAACAAAACAATACCATACCATATTGTTTGTTCATCATTTCAAAAACCTACCTTTTATTGGCTGCAGTCTTCACAACATAGCCATTTACTGCCTAATAGAAAGAAAGTAGTGGTGGAATAGCAGAGAAGTGTTCACGTATTTTTCTGTGACTTGGACATACATTGGTGACCCTGGGGTCACCTAGAAGTCCCAGAGATGGCATCACTGATATAAGCCACATAGCTGGATGGTTTGCTGCTGCCTTCCTGCTCTCCACTGGGCAGTAAATGGCTGAAGGGAACTGTTGCAAACTGCTATTGGAGAATTGGGGGAAAATTTTATTGTTTGGTGGGTAAAAGGTTACAGACTTCCAATTGGCTTAAAGGAATGACTTACATGGGTGGACTTGTGTCTTTGTAAATTGCTAAAGGAAAGACCAGATGAAATTCCCAACATATAAATTCATGGGCCACCAAAGGGTTCCAGCCCAGCTTATCTATCCAAATGCATCTCTTCCTACGAACCCTCCAGGAATTTGAGATTGTCTGAGGAGGCCCTGCTCTCAATCCCGCCTGTTTTGCAAGCACGTCTGGCGGGGACGTGAGACAGGGCCTTCCCTGTGGTGGCCCCTCAGATGTGGAACTCCCTGCCTAGGGACATTAGATCAGCCCCCTCCCTCCTGACATTTCGGAAAAGAGTAAAAACTTGGCTCTTTGAGCAAGCATTTGGAGCCTCCGAATAAATAGACAAACTTGAATTGGAAAATGAACCAGGAACGGCCCATGACGATGGAACGGATAAGGACTTGAATGAGAGGATACAGTTTTTAGCTTTTAATATTGTTATTATGCACTGTCTTATGTCTAATTGCACTATAATGGTTCTTTTGCTTATCAATGTATGTATTTTTATGTTATCGAATTGTGCTGATTGTATATGCCACTCTGAGTCACCTCTGGGCTGATATGAGCAGGGTAGAAATAATGCAAATAAATAAATAAATAAACACTGTGTACAATTCTGGTCAGTATGTCTCAATACACTTCCTCTGGAACTAGAAGAGTTTAAGAATAATATTGTGAGACTTGGCCATCTCCCCTACAAAGAAATATAATTATAATGTTTGGGATTTTTGGTGACAAAACCAACAACCAAAAAGTGTCTGAAAAGAGAGGGAAATTATTCTACAATACATGGGGATAACTGGGCACAGAGAAAGTCTTTTGTCTCTTTGATCAGATCTCACCTGTAAAAATGTGCCGATTCTGGACACCACAATTCAAGAAGCATATTGACAAGCTGGAACATGTACTGAGGAGAGCAACCAAAATGATAAAAAGTCTGGAAACCACGTATTCTTATGAAGAATGGCATAGAGACCTGGGTATCTTTAGCTTGGAAAGAGGAAGTTAAGAGTGGATATGCTAATCATGTTTAAATATTTGGAAGGACATCTTGTTGAAGATGGAACCAGCTAACATTCTGCTGCTCCAGATGCTAGGACACCGAACAATGGATTCAAACTACAGAAAAAGAGATTCCATTTAAATAACTGGAAGATCTTCCTGATAGTTAGGGCTGTTTGGCAGTGACATATGTTTCCTCAGAGAGGGATGGATTCTCCCTCTTTGGGGTTTTTAAAAATAGTATATGGATGCTCATCCGTTGTGAGTGATTTGATTATGCTCAGTTCTTGTGGGTTTTTTCGGGCTATATGGCCATGATTTGATTATGGCTTTCATGGTCAGAATCACTGGGTTGTTGTAGGGTTTTCGGGCTATATGGCCATGTTCTAGAAGCATTCTCTCCTGACATTTCACCTGCATCTATGGCAAGCATCCTCAGAGGTTGTGAGATCACAACCTCTGAGGATGCCTGCCATAGATGCAGGCAAAATATCAGGAGAGAACACAGCCATATAGCCCGAAAAACCTACAACATTTCGGTGATTACAGATTCTTTGTTGGCCCTTGCAGTCTCTTCCAATTCTATGACTCTGAGGTTCACTATAATGCTACATCTGGAGGGAAGTGTTATGAAACCAACTGTTAGGAGATTTAACTAGTCTTTATATCTCAGCCAATATGACGAAGCAAAGAAAACCAGTGCATAGCTAGATTGCACTGTGTTCTTGGGTTGAGCCCACCATGGGTCACAGTTTACATATTTTTAAAAGGAAATTTAAGTGCTTTTGCTAATGCAAAGACAAACATAATTTGTCAGCTGTTCACAGCTGACTTGTGTTCAGATAATCTAAACTGAAACCATTGTGATCCAAAGAGGCAAAAAACATTCCTGGTTGTCTTAGGAAAAGCAGCTCATTTGAGAGAACCCCAAAAGAGACTAACATATAGTGGGCTTATTCAGACATTCACTTCTAAACAACTCTCACATCAGAATATGGCTGGGGAACAAATATTTGCTGGAGGGCACTACCTGTTCCCACTAAAACTTTGGAGTGGGTTGCAAAAATTAGAATATATTCATTTTTGAGGGTTTTTTGGAACCTGTTCTTCTGATATGATTAGTCTCTTTTGCATGCCAATCAGCATCAGACATTGGGCTGCTTCCAAGGAATCAATATTTTGGTCAGGACCACCCTAGATCCTTGCAATGGCTGCCCTTCAATGTCTCTCCCCACCATCTTTGCCAACTGGGTTATCAAAGAATCACCAGGGTTATGAATGTTTTACAATATCACTCTTGAACACTGGGCAAACTTCAAAATCTGTCTCAATCTTTGCTTTCCAGTGCTATATACAGTACCGCCATCACAGTCAAATCAGCCTATCTGTGGGAGATACCTTCCCAACCTTTGCATGCCTGTGCAGGATCTATTGACTATACTATGAAAATGAAGGACTTGTGGCACGAGAACATCAGAGAGTCCAATGGAGGACTTATAAAATGCCTAGAGAGGACAAATTTGGTCTGGTGTAGATAAATTAAACTGCAAATATCAGTCTTGTGTACATGAGGGCTAATATTGTAAGTACCTCTGGTGTAAGTATACCAGGGGGCTCCCTGTTGGCACAGAAGGTTAAACTGCTGAGCTGCTGAACTTGCTGACCGAAAGGTTGGCAGTTCAAATCCAGGGAGCAGCCTGATCTCCTGCTGTTATCCCCAGCTTCTGCCAACCTAGCAGTTTGAAAACATGCAAATCATGTTCAAATCCAGGGAGTGGTGGGAACTTCCGCTGTTAACCCCAGCTTCTGCCAGCCTAGCAGTTCAAAAACATGCAAATGTGAGTAGATCAATAATTACCGCTTCTGCGGTAACGTAACGGAACTCCATCAGTATGATGATGGGTGAGATGCCTATGTGCCCTACCAATGGATGCATGGTATTTGTGTTTCATGCAACAAATATATTTCCATATTCTTAAGACCATTTAGCATATTGCACCAAACTTGGAAAGGTTTCCCAAGTGTTGTTTTATTGAATGCAATTGGATGGAATATTGTGCTAAAATCCCCCATTAGGGTGCAATTCTACACTGAAGGAATCCAGCAGCAAAATGTCTACTGATCTCAATGCAGCCAGATTCCAGTCCAGGGAACTTGTCTGCTTGGTTTAATTTTGCTGCTTAAACAGTAGATGTATGCTACAGACCTACATCTGGCAGATGAACTTACGAGACCTTGCTGAAGCAGGACCCAAGGGAGCATTTGTGGAACATGCAATCAGATAAAGCCCGAGCTTTGCTACAAAATCAACAGCCCTCGGGGCTAGGGAACTTACAATAGCCTAGATATGAAACATGCTGAAGGAAAATGTGTGAAGAATGTCAACAGCCGAGATTTTCAAGGCAAAGTTATTGCAGTGTAGGGCCAACGGAGCCTTTTAACTGCAGAAATGACATCTGTGGCCAACGTGTTGAGACAGAGGAAGGCTGTAACTCTGAAGAAGAAGCACCCAATAAAAAAGATCACAGATATATGCAAGATCTCCAAATAACATATGGACCAACATTAGAAGTAGTGACTTGGAGTGGATGAAGAAATATATCTTTATTTGAGGGGTATGTTTTATTAAGACTTACAATAAGGAACAGTTCAACGAAAGGGGAAACCGTTGCTCACACAAACTCAAGGAGTACTGGGTAATGAAAAACGCAGATAAGCAAGACTATATGCTACGAGGAGGACACTGAGTAAACTGAAAATAGGCTAACACTTTTCCAAAATGAGCATTGAATTTTCATGTGTTGAATTCCCAAATTAATACAAAATTGTATCTAGTTAATTTAATCCGAGCTGCATCAGCATTGTAGTATTAATGCAGTTTGACACCACGTGAACTGCCATGGCTCAATGCAAATGAATCCTGAAGTACCAGCACTCTTGAACAGAGAAGGCTCCAGCTTCCAGAATTCCATACCAGTGCACTAGGGCAATTAAATGCTATCAAACTTCATTAATTCTGCAGTGTAGATTAATCTAGTTATTACAAAATGTAATCTGTTAATGGAAATATTGTTTAACAGATTAAAACAGCAACACGTATGTAATAGACATGGGCAATCCATGTTTCTAAATGTTTTTAAAATACTTACAAAACTGGGGGGAGCTGGTGCTTTGTTTCTATGGTGTTGCTAAAGTTCTGGTGGTGAAAATTTCAGAATTCTAACAAAACTCACAAAATTTTATTATTTTGTTATTGGTGATTTTTAAGACGGAACCAATTAGGAACTGCCATTTATAATGAAATGTTCACCACCAGAACTTTAGTAACACTGTAGAAACAAAGCACCAGTGCCCCCTAGTTTTGTAAGTACTTTAGAACCATGGATTGCCCATGTCTAGTATGCAATTAAGAATAAAAAGGCCCAGTTGCGAAAAGCAATACATTCCCATTGATATCTCCTGTGGAAGGTGTCCATATTGGCAGACATGGATTTAGCTTGCAGCAGTGAATGCCATGATTTGACTAAGCTCGGTGAAAATAAGTACAACTTTTAAAAATATCTGTCTTGAAAATTCACCTTCAGAGCATTATTTATTTATTTATTTGCTGCATTTGTTAACCGCCGTTCTCAGCCCTAGGGCGACTCACGGCGGTGTACAACATATAAAAGACAATTTACAATAAAGCCATGACGACAAAAAACCAACATATCACTAATACACAATCATCTAATTATACTAAAAATAATCCGCTCCGTCTTATCGTAGAATCATAACCAATCTTGTAATCCATATTCCGTTCCAGTTGTCATTTCCAGTTACTGTAGCACTCAGTTAAATGCCTTCTCGAATAGCCATGTCCTCAGGCTCTTACGGAAGGACATAAGGGAGGGCGCCTGTCTGATGTCAACAGGGAGGGTGTTCCACAGCCGGGGGGCCACCACCGAGAAGGCCCTCTCCCTCGTCCCCGCCAGCCGTGCCTGTGATGCAGGCGGGATCGAGAGAAGGGCCTCCCCAGACGATCTCAAGGTCCTCATGGGCTCATAGGCTGAGATGCGGTCCGAAAGGTATTTTGGGCCGGAACCGTTTAGGGCTTTGTAGGATAACACCAGCACCTTAAATTGGGCCTGGTAGCAGATCGGCAGCCAGTGGAGCTGGAACAACAAGGGCGTTGTATGCTCCCTGCATCCTGCTCCAGTTAGTAACATGGCTGCCGCGCTGGACTAGCTGAAGCTTCCGGGCCGTCTTCAAGGGCAGCCCCACGTAGAGAGCGTTGCAGTAGTGACAGAAATGTCTGCATGACAGAAAGATGCTAACAAGAGAGAAAGAGAGCGAGATCTGGAGTGTTGTGTGGTTTCCGGGCTGTATGGCTGTGGTCTAGCAGCATTTACTCCTGATGTTTTACCTGCATCTGTGACTGGCACCTTCAGAGGATCTTCTGAAGATCCTCTGAAGGTGCCAGCCGCAGATGTAGGAAACCACACAACACTCCAGTGATTCTGGCCGTGAAAGCCTTCGACAATATAACAGGGAGAACTTCTCCATTTTTTTTCGCAGCACATGCAAAACAATTACATGGAATACTTATATCCCACCGTACACAATTTGATCTCAGAGCAGCATACAATAAATGGCTGTGTGAAAGGGCCCTGATTTAGAAGCCTAGCAGGATCAGCCATAATTAGTATACGGATGGAGGACCACCAATTAATACCTGGTGCTGAAGGCTATATTTCAGATAAAGGAACTGGACAAACCTCCTCTGACTATTACTTAGGCAATCCCTTGTAGCCTGAGGATGATGGTCTTCCAAGTGCAGTGTCTTGGTGGTGGGTCTGTAGGTGGCTGTGGAGCTCTAATCTTGATTTACATATTCTCCTACAGCGAGGCCATCGATTTCCAGTTGGAAGGTTGCCCTGGTTTAGGATTGGCTTGATGTGCCTTCCTCTTGGCACGCTTCTCCCTTTCTCCCTCCATTCATGCCTCTTCTGACTACTACTTGCCTTAGAAAACCTCATGAGGTCTCCATAAGTCAACAAGCAATATGAAGGCACAATGAAGTATCAACTGAGTATACTTAACCTAAGTAACTGATAATGAAACTTGATGTTGTTGTTATTGATATTATTATTATTATTATTATTATTGTTGTTGTTGTTGTTGTTGTCATCCCATCACCAGGTGGAATGACATTTTCAGCCTTCACTCTTTCATATGAATTTTGTGATCATTCCAGAAAGAAGCACAACTAAACTGGACAAACTCTCCTGCCGTTTTCAAGCGCTCCCGTGTCTCTGTGACAGGTCAAATGCTAAAAAACTCATCAATGAGATAAAAGCAACCTACATGCTTTTTTAATTTGTATTTTGTTCACATAAAGGAAATGTGCTAACTTTACAGGAATGAAGTCTGAATGTCGCACCTTCTGCTGTCAATTTATCAAGTCACGGGTTAGCTGTAGGTCAAGCTAGTTAGCATTTTAAAGGAGATACACATGAGTACATCAGACTGAATTTTTCACTTTGTGCAAGTCTTTGTAGAAGGACATTTTAACTGCCGTGGATTCTGAAAGCAGACTCAGGAAACTGATCCTCATTTCTAAGCCTGTTTAAATGTTGTGTTTTTGTAGGCCACACAAGTATTTAGACTCATACTTTTAATACCAGTTTCATAACATTATGGCCTGTCAGTCCCATGGAAACCAGAGACAAGGTCACAAATGGACAGACTTTCCTGAAATCCAAATCCCTATTCGGAGTCCTGAGGATAAAAAAGCCTGGGAGGTAAAAGTTGCATGATCAACAAACTGCTGAAGAAAAGATGTTTCATTCAACTTGACAATCTCAATGAAAGTAAGGTTTTTGCATCTCCTTAGACATATGGAGAAAAATGTGCACCTCATCTCTACTATTTTATATTTGCACAGGTTACAAGGCATTTTCAAGAAAGCATACACAAACCAATTGCACATGCAGGCAGTCCCTGAGTTGCAAACATCCAACTTACAAATAACTCACAGTTAAGAATGGGGGTGAGACAACAGAAAGTGAGAGAAATCTACCCCTTGGAAGGGAAACAAAGTCCTAAAAGAATTGTGATGATAAAAAAGTATCTCCACTGAAGGTTTCTCACCAATCCTTGAATCCAAAACAAGCCAAATTTTTCAAAATCCAATTATTACAGGGACAGAAAGTGAGATGAAATCTTCTGAACAGGGGCACAGACAGCAAATCAAACACCACAGAGGTATTTACCCTTCCTTATATTTGGCTAGAGTTATGCTTATAGGCCCCCTCCTGGTGCAATGAGTTAAACTGCTGAACTGTTGAATTTGCTGGTTGGCGGTTTAAATCTGGGGAGAAGGGTGGGCTCCCACTGTTAGGCTCAGCTTCTGCCAACCTAGCAGTTCGAAAACATGCAAATGTGAGTAAATCAATAGGTACTGCTTTTGCAGGAAGGTAATGGCACTCCATGCAGTCATGCTGGCCACATGACCTTGGAGCACCAACATCCAGAATTGGACACGACTAGACTTAATGTCAGGAGAAACCTTTACATTATGCTTAAAAAATTTACCCATTATGACATACAAACAAATTCAGCTTAAGAACAAACCTACAGAACCGATTTTGTTTGTAACTTTGAGACTGAATGCACACACAGTGAGGAAATTACACACAACACTTTAAAGAAGTGATGTTGCATATGTTAGAGAAATTGTACAAATAAATGGGTTTCAAACATGAATAAATTTCAGTATTTATTTATTTATCATGTCAGGAGAAACCAGACATTTGTATTACATTTTTAACAAAACAAACAAACAGACAGACAGACAAAACACAACGTCTGCAAACTTGGTAGTTGATTAAAGTAAATTTCAGTGTAGAGAGGAAACACAAAAATCTCACAGCCTGCTGCTAAACAAAGAAGGGAGGAAACTGTAGCTCAGAGAAGGTCAGTAAGAATGAAGTTGAGAAATATTTACACTCCTATCAAGGCAAGAGTGCTTGGGTCCCAATGAAAGGCTCTCCATGGGGATTGCTAAATGAAATAAGGGACAAAGCTTCTGTACCTTTCATGGTCACGTAGAAGAAGAAATTACAGCAGCTGTTGCTCGCACAAAAGGCAACCTGTGTAAAAACTCTCTTTTCTCCATAATAGGGTGTTGTGTGGTTTCTGAGCTGTATGGTCATGATATAGTAGCAACATTCTCTGCTGATGTTTCTCCTGCATCTGTGGCTGGCATCTGGGCTGCAGCCAGGAAACCACACAACACCCCAGTGATTCTGGCCACAAAAGCCTCCAACAATACATTCTCCACAACAGTTAAAGGTGCAGGAGCCTTGTCTCCTATTCAACCTGGCAATCCTAGAGGAACATTTGGTTTTGATTTCACTCCAAAGGCTGGCTTTCAGTGAGAAACTGCAGCCTCCTTTGCTGATGTAGGTAATACTTAGTGACAGGGGTTGGGAGTGGGGGCCAAGTACAGTTTGAATTTCCCTTATCTGAAGTGCTTGGGACTACAAGTGCTTTGGATTCCAGATTTTATTTTTGAAATATCTTGCTTGTATATACATAATGAGATATCTTGGAAATGGGACACAAGTTTCAACACGAAATTCACTGATGTTTCGCATGCACCTTATACACAGAGCCTGAAGGTAATTTTATACATTATTTTAAATGCTTTTATGCATGGAACAAAGTTTGTGTACATTGAACCATCAGAAAGCAAAGCTATCAGTATCTCAATCACCCACATTGACAATTTTGGATTTTGGAATCCTGAATATAGGATAAGGGATGTTCAATCTGTAACAAGAATGATATTAGTATAAGTTTCATAATGCTGGCTTGCTGTCTGGGATTATAGCCAGCATAAATTTTCATGGTCCCCTGAAAGAAATCCTTTCAGCAAACTCTATAATGAGTAACACTGTGATTGCCAACTCCTTATCCAGACCACTCCACGCCGATAATTATTCATTTATAAAATCTGAGAAGGGAAAAACAAGACTGGTCCTGTGGGATACTTGCAAGGTCATACCCTCTGACCTATCCAGAACCCTGACAACCCACGTCTAAATTTTAAAATTAGTCCCTGTTATTTGTTATAGCATTTACAATATAACTTGTTGATATTCACGTGAATGCTTTAAAAAAAGAAACCCATTGTCTTTTTGGTGACTTGTTACTTGTACTGCTGTAAAGAGAAAAACATGAAAGTGATGGGAGAAGGCATTGGCTCCAAATTACCCTAAAATCCTGTGTGAAAGTAACTGGAAACTATTAGTCATTACGCTACTGAAGTCATTTCACTCTACTTGATTAAATTAATTTTGAAATGTTCTTCCCCCTGCTTTGTAGTCCAAATGCAGTGTAGTTCAAGTTAACAATTTTTGTTTCCAATTTTCTGCTTGCAAGTTTTGTGGCATTTCCTATGCAAAAGTGTACTCTCAATTCCATTCTCATTATCCTTACTCAGAACAAGCTGGAAAGTAGGCTAAGGGCCCATCCACACAGCCTTATATCCCAGAATATCAAGGCAGGAAATCACACATTATCTGAGTGTGAACACAGATAACCCTGTTCAAAGCAGATATTGTGGGATTTTCTGCCTTGATATTCTGGGATATAGGGCTGTGTGGAAGGGCCCTTGGTGTCTTTTCTAGGCTTTAGGCAATGAAATCAGCCACAAACTCAACACCAATTAGTTTCACTTACTATAATCAGGTTACTTCCTACTGTTGTTGTTTTCTGTCCTTTTTAGAGGTGATGGATAACAGAAGTCGACATGGGCAGGAGCAGCCAGAAGGCAGGGAGGCTACTAAGACGGTTGAGCAGTGACCCCTCACAAACTAATATCCATACCAACATAAAGGCAGATCGGATAGCACACCAACTCTTGAAGAAAAGGAAATCCAACCTTGCCCCCAAAGTAGGAAAGAAACCAATAGACAACCAGATAATGAGAACAACAACCTTCAAGAACCTTTTACATTTACTGAATTGGACATAGCTCTCAATAAATGTAAAAATGGCAAAGCAGCTGGCCTGGATGATCTATGGATGGAACAGATTAATAACTTTGGTCCAAAAGCAAGGTGCTGGCTGCTGGAGCTGATGAACAATTGCATTGCGTCCTATCAGATTCCCAAAATCTGGAGGAAAGCAAGAGTCAAAGCCAACTTGAAACTAGGCAAAGACAGTAATGATTAAACAAAGCTATAGACCAATCTCCTTGTTGTGCCATCTTTACAAAGTTCTGGAGAGACTTATTCTGTATAGAATTATGGAAAAAATAGACCCATGTCTGATTCCACAGCTATCTGGCTTCAGGAAAGGCAAAAACTACACATCACAAGTCCTGAAGCTGACTCAGCACATAGAAGATGGCTTTGAAAGGCAGCGGATCACAGGAGCTGTCTTCATGAACCTGTCAGTGGCTTATGATACTGTAAACCATTGCCTCCTCCTGAGAAAAATGTATAATATCACAAAGGATTACCACCTCATCTGCATCATAGGAGATCTGCTACAAAACAGAAAAGACCAAGGCAGTGACATCTCCAGCCCACCCCCTGTTTGAATATCAGCCAGCACGCCATCACCTTAAATCAAGAAATAGTTTTCTAAGATCTACAGAGACACTCACTGGAACACCTCAGCAAGCGAGAGTCCAAAAGTGGCAGGTGAAACCCAAAACTCAACCAATGGCTGATACCAAATGAGAGACTCCCCCCTGGGCACACAGAGGACTGGACGACTTGGAAGGCGCTGAACAGACTGCGCTCTGGCACCACGAGATGCAGAGCCAACCTTAAGAAATGGGACTACAAAGTGGAATCCACCACATGCGAGTGTGGAGAAGAGCAAACCACAGACCAACTACTACAATGCAACCTGAGCCCTGCCACATGTACAATGGAGGACCTTCTTTAGCAACACCAGAGGCACTCCAAGGGGCCAGCTACTGGTTAAAGGACATTTAATAGAATGCCAAGTTTGCATACTTTGTGTATGTGTGTGTGTATGTGTGTTTAACTGTTTGGTTTTCTCCTGACACGATAAATAAATAGAGGTGATGGATAGAATAATCTTTTCCTTAAAGGTGGGCACCATGTTATTGAAGTTCAGATGTTGAAGAACTGTAACTTCTATTGGGCCTAACTACCATAGCCAATAATGAGGAATGTGGCCCATCAACACCTAGGGGGTTATGGGATTTCACCTCTTGATTAGAGCATGATGCATCTTGACTTAATTCTTAATCTTCTACTACATAATCTCCCTCAGAGGTTAGTCTAACCAGTTTTTCTTTTTCAGACAAAGTGATTGAGAAGGCAGTTGCCCTCCAACTGCAGGCAATCTTGGATGATACACACTTCCTTGCCCCATTTCAAATTGACTTCAGAGAAGAATATGGGACTACAGGAAAAACACAGTGTCAAAGGTGTGAGCAGCCAAATATTAGCAAGTCCTGTGATCAGTGTGTAGATAACCTCGCTTGCTCCTTACTTGTTGAGTAACAGGCAAGAATAGTCAATATCTTGTCATCAGTGCTTCCTGCCTAATCCTTACATGGAAGATGCATGAAGATGGAATGTCATCATGCAGTGTTACAAATCTTAGACTGTGTGTCTACTAATGTGTTTCATGCACAACTAATTTAATGCATGCAGGCAAAACATGCGAATAAGTGAATAAATACAATCAAATTAAATGATGTGCTGATCCCAGACTCAAAGCCTGCCAAGAAATGCAGAATTCAATAAAAAAAAAAAACCTCTAGTCTGTTCCTTGTATCTAAATACTTGCAAGGGATGCCATATGGCCGCAGGAAAGTTCCCTTTGGCCACAGACAGAAGGCAGCAGCAGTAGCCATGTGAAATTCCCCTACCAAATGACTTTAGCTTCTCTACTCGCTTTACCCACAACACAACACATTCCGGGATGCCACCCAGAGAAGAACAGTTGAGGCAGAGCCTTGCTTAAGTGCAACCTCTGACATAGGTCATGACAAAGCCATTCCAAGGAATGGATTTATGAGTGAGTGGCCAACCTAATGTGGTTTTGACCTGCTGTCTCAGAGGTTAACAGCCTGAGTGGCCCTGATTGTTTGCCTAAGCTGACATATCTGCTGACATAACCCAACTTTGATGGCAACAGATGCTTCCCAGCACAGCCTTCTTCCAGAAGGGGAAACTGGCATGTAATGGAACTGTTTTTCCACAAGACCTCTTATTAATGCTATAAGCATTATTTCCTCACATCTCATTTTTTAATTCATTTTACATTTTATTTTTGATTTTACATGGAAGTAAATATCACACCTTCCAACATTTCACAAATCAACACTGTTCAAGTATCATCAGAGTCTGAACAAGAAGACAAAGATATTAATAAGGAAAAACATATAAGCGAGAAGTGGCTCCATCAGTTTAATTATGCCTTGTCTATGGGGAAGGGCAAGATACTCCACCTTTTTCTCTTCTCCCCCACTGTATTAACTAAATATACGAGAGGCATTCATTAAAGATTTCCCCTGACCAGCGACTGAACGAATAAAGAACAACAAAACTTCCTGTGGACTGAGAGCAATGAAACTTGGCACAGTTATTAGTCCTTCTCTATATATGTGTTACCTAGAGACATACTTGTCCCATCTTTTTAAGCAACTGTAAACACCTCACTCGTAGAAGTCGACAGGTTGCTGCAAAAGCTACGTTGTGACTTTTGAAATCAGAGTCTCATCATCTGAAAAATGTTTGACCTTCAAAAATAACTTCATTGTTGGAAAGAGGTCAAAATCGGATGGCGCAAGTTCGGATGATTAAGGGGGATGCGGTAGAATTTCAAAGCCACAGGAGCATGCTTCCATTTGGACAACATGGAGCATTGTGAACTGGTGCATTGTCTTGCATAAGACGGACAGCTTTGGTGAGCATGCCACATCTCTTGGTTTTGATGGCCTCCTGCAATTTCCGCAGCAGTGAAACATAAATGCCCCAGTGATCATGGCATCCTTTGCTAGGAAATTTATTTATTTATTTATTTATTTATTTGATGCACTTATTAACCGCCATTCTCAGCCCTTACGGGCGACTCATGGCGTGTACAGTACACATAAAAAGACAGTTACAAAGGCCAGTATCAACAACATATAACTATACGACAAATACAAACTACATAAAAATCCGCTTCGTCTCTTTGTAGAATCATAGCCAGTCTCATCTTCCTTATACCATTCCAGTTCTCATTACCGTAATGTTGTTGCTTAGCACTTAATTAAATGCCCTCTCGAACAGCCAGGTCTTAAGGCTTTTTCGAAAGGACATGAGGGAGGGCGCCTGTCTGATGTGTGCCGGGAGAGTGTTCCACAGCCGGGGGGCCACCACCGAGAAGGCCCTCTCCCTCGTCCCCACCAGCCGTGCCTGTGATGCAGGCGGGATCGAGAGAAGGGCCTCCCCAGACGATCTCAAGGTCCTCGTGGGCTCGTAGGCCAAGATGCGGTCAGAAAGGTATTTTGGGCCGGAACCGTTTAGGGCTTTGTAGGCCAAGACCAGCACCTTGAATTGGGTCCGGTAGCAAATCGGCAGCCAGTGGAGCTGGGACAACAAGGGCGTTGTGTGCTCCCTGCTACCCGCTCCAGTTAGTAACATGGCTGCCGCACGCTGGACCAGCTGAAGCTTCCGGGCCGTCTTCAAGGGCAGCCCCACGTAGAGGCGTTGCAGTAATCCAGGCAGGATGTGACAAGAGCGTGTACCACCGTGGCCAAGTCAGACTTCCCGAGATACGGGCGCAGCTGGCGCACGAGCCTAAGCTGTGCAAATGCTCCCCTGGTCACCGCTGAAACCTGGGGATCCAGGCTCAACGATGAGTCCAGGGTCACACCCAAGCTGCGAACCTGCGCCTTCAAGGGGAGTGCGACCCCGTCCAGCACAGGCTGTAACCCTATATCCCGTTCGGCCTTACGACTGACCAGGAGTACTTCTGTCTTGTCTGGATTTAGTTTCAGTTTGTTCGCCCTCATCCAGACCGTTACAGCGGCCAGGCACCGGTTCAGGACCTCGACAGCCTCCTTAGTAGCAGGTGGGAAGGAGTGACAGAGTTGGACATCATCTGCGTACAGATGACACCGCACCCCGAAACTCTGGATGATCTCACCCAGCGGCTTCATGTAGATGTTAAACAGCATGGGGGACAGTATGGAACCCTGTGGCACCATGATGCTTCCATAAGTTTCAGGATTATAATGATTGACCCAGCTTTCATCCTGTTTGATCAGTCTGTTGAAAAATTTCTCGTGGTTTGCATGGCACATCATCAATAGAGTCTGAGAGCATTCAAAGTGTTCTTGCTTCTGGAAAGGTGTGAGCAGCCAGGGGACCCTGTGAGCAGATACATGATGCATTTGAAGATGATTTTTTTCCTTCGGACCCCACACTAATCTTGACATTTTGGGCTAAGTGGCAAATGGCTACACAGTGATTTTCCAAAATGGTGACTTCCACTTGCTGGATGGTGTGTTCATCAATAGCAGAGTGAGGTCGCCCTGGAATTGGAGCTGTTTGCACTGAAGTCTGACTACATCTGAATTGATGATGTCAGTTCTTGACTACATCATATGATGGGGAATCATCACCCAAACCTCTTTTGTCTCATTGAATGTTTCCTTTGGTGTGTGGCCTTTCAAGGAAAGGAACTTGATGACTACTCTGTAACCCACAGGGTCCATTATCAAACCTTTAAGTTGTATTAAATGAAAACGATCCCCTCCCTCCCCCTTATTTTCTCATCTTTGGACTGAATGTATTTTCAACCAGCTTTGGAAAACCCATTTTACAATGAAGAAAGAGAAATCTGCCTTAGCCACTTCCTTGAGGAGAGGTGACATCCATTATTGGCTGTCCTTCCTGGTCACAAATCAAAAACCTAATCCTCCCCCCCACCCCATCATCACATTTCTCTACTTAATAACTGCAAAGAAAAAAATGAATCCTTTCTCCCCTGATCACTTTCTTTTTTCTTTATAAAGAAATATGGAACGAAGGAACCACAATGGTCCTTGTTACAACAAGCTATTTCCTCTGTTAATTGAATGTTTCCTTTTCTTTCAAGGAAATATCATTTTGCAGAATGTCCCACTTGTGGATGCTTTTGCCCCTTAACAGACATTAAAATTTTGTAAGGCACTTCCAAATTGCCAATAAACACAGTGCCAAAATTATTAGCATTGCAAACTGTAAACTGTTTTAAGATGCATATTGCTGCAGCCGTGAAACTGCAAATATAGGAGAGTTCAGGAAGTGTGCAACCACAAAGCTGTGAACTATCAAAATGCCCAGTTTTTTCTAAAAAAATCATAAAAGGGGGGATCCATAGTGATAGGGATAGCACACATATGGAGGAGTTGGATCTCTGCCATAAAATCATTGCATTCAAATGACTTGTGCAGTAAGGAGAGGGACTAAGGAGGCTTGCTCCCATCTGATCCAAGACCGGTTTATCACCGAAAAACCCATTTTAGGAAATACATATGATAACATCCAAAAAACCCAAAGCAGATCTATCATTCTGACATGGAAACTACCAGTCACCAGTCCATGTATGTGTGTTTTCAAGCTGCTTCCTAACTTATGGTGATCTCATTAATTTCATGGGCAAGAAATACTCAGAGGTGGTTCTGTCAGTTCCTTGCTCTGAAATACAGCCTATGTCACCACAATCATTTGTGGTCTCCCTTCTCCAAGTACTAACCAGGATTGACACTGCTTCGCTTCCAAGATCAGATCTTGGTGCCTTTATTAGGCATCACCATTCTATAGTCCCATCCAAATGACAATCATGTTAAAATGGAGGTAGACTCCTCCCATGTTAGGGAGGTGGTAGCAAGATGTTATAGGGCAAATTCTGAATGCCAAACTTTTATCTTCTCATCCGGTCTGCAATGCTGAGGTGTGATGGAAAGTTCTGACCAATTGCAATGCTGATGTTAAGTGTCAATTCTCAGTTCTGTTCATTCTTTCCCACACTTTCTCCCATTTGGAGTTGGGTGTTACTGGAAGTTGCTTTGCATCATGTGATGGCCCCCATGGGACTCTGTTTGGCAACATAAACTAGGAGAAGACGCAGAGAAGACTGTTTCTGATGAGGTCCTTAGCTGCAACTATATTTTAGATCTTGCTTTTTCATAGAGTTTTTTTTTTGCTTCCAAGCTAGATAATACCAATAATGCTATAAATGTCATTTTTTAAAACTGCTCCAAAGCAGAACTTGTCTCACAGTTTACATATTTCTTTTCCTAAGTTTTGAGATGTTGCCATGCTTTGAATTATTCCCCAGAAGGAAAATAAAAGAGATAAGATCAGCATTGTAATTTCCCCAAACTGAGATCAACCCCACATTTCTTATCAAATCCTCTTAATCCAGCAATTATTTTTTAATTAAACCTTGCACATTCGCTATTGGGGATTTATGAGTAAATCTCATATCTGATAACACCAGCTCTACCTTGGACATGATTAAGTTAATTTAACTAGATCCCTAACTAAGCTTCTATTCTAAAGGGGAAGTGATTCCTCTCTCTGGTTCTCTCACAAGTCACATCCTATGAGGAGTGGATTAGGGAGCTGGGTATGTTTAGCCTGTAGAAGAGAAGGTTAAGAGGTGACATAATAACCACGCTTAAATGGTTGAAAGAATGTCATACTGAAGATTGTTTTCTGCTGCAAAAAGGACTTAGGATGCATCTACACTATAGAATTAATTCAGTTTGACATGACTTTAACTGCCATGGCTTGATGCAATGGAACCCTGGAATTTGTAGTTTAGTGAGGCACCAGCACTCTTTGGCAGAGAAGGCTAAAGACCTTGTTAAACTACAACTTCCATGATTGGATCAGACTAAAGTCCTATCTAGTTCAACGCAGCAGGAGTGACTGGGTCACCAGCTGGGCACTCCTCCACTGAACACTCCAGTGGAACTCCCACTCTTTAAATCACTTCTCCACGATCCTTAATTCACTTATTTCAATAAAACCCTCACAATCCCTAAATCATTTCTTTCAGTGGAACCTCAATAATCTTTAATTCACTTAGAATCAATGAAATGCAGTATGTTGGCAGCCTTCTTGCCCACTGACTTTAGTCAGCTCTCATCAGTTTGTTCTGGAGGCTTTCTTCTTATATGCTTTTCTTTTCCCAAACCCCTTCTGTGTGTGGAATGTGCAATTTTAGCTGCAGAGGATGAACTTGTTATAACTATATAGGAGAGGCAAAGAGTATGTATTGTTGGACCATAACTTCTACAGTGGAAGCTATGGTACGGAGGAGGTGAAAGGTAGGAGCTGTAGTACAACAGCAACTTGGACGGGCACACGTTTCCATCCTGTTTACATGGGAGGATACAGTTCTGGCACATCAAAACGAAATAATAAGCACTTTGTTTTAAATTCCTACAGCCATGGAATATGTAGAGTCAAACCTCCATGGAATATGTAGAGTCCTTCACAGCTTTACTGGTGGGAGGTTTTGACTGAAGTAATTTGCAGTTTCAAGTCTGTCTCTTATTTTTCTCTTAAAAACATTAGAAGGTATGGCCAAAAATATTTGATGGATAGAGAGAAGGAGGTAAGGATATGAGGCAAAAAGTGGGTGGGAGGAATGGAGCATTCCTTAGTCCTTGAAATGTAAACTGTAACCAAGACCCTCTTTTCTTCAAACAGCCGCTGACGGCCTGTAGCCTTTGCTGACATGGACTTGAGAGGGGGTTGGAAGGGGAGATTTGTTCCTGCTGTCTTGTATTTAGAATTCAAGTTGGAAATTCTGGCTTGCTATGATCAAGGGAAAGGGCAATGAGAAGAAGCAGGAGGCTCTGGTATTATGCTCTCCATCAAGGACATCTGTACATTTCTGCAATCTGGTGCTAGTAATTCACAAATTTGCAGTAGACATCTGCATATATGAAATGGTTCACATTTCATTTCCAAGTGGAAGCTTTAACATACAAGCCATCTCAGCAGCAGTGCAGAATTGTCAGTTGTTTAAGTTTAATTTACATTTGACTTCAGCCTAAATCAGAAGAGGTTCCTCTGCATTCAATATAAAAGAGAGATGCTGCTCCATAAACTGAGGTTACGAAACAGAGGGACAATTTCCAGGTGATTTTTCAGGCCAAATATGTTAAAGCCATACACACATGCAGTGGTTTGACTTCCTTCCCCACTTTCCAAGTACTCTTTGTTGTGACTCCATAGTTCTGCTGCCATAACACAACAGTAGAATCTTGTAAAGGTAAAGGTAAAGGCTTCCCCTTGGCATTCAAGTCTAGTCGACTCTGCCTTTGGGTTGGTGGTGTTCATCTCCATTTCCAAGCTGAAGAGCCCACATTGTCCATAGATGTCTCCTAGGTCATGTGGCCAGTATAACTGCATTTAGCACTGTTACCTTCTCGCCAAGGCATACCTATTGATCTATTCACATTTGCATGTTTTCAAACTGCTAGATGGCAGAAGCTGGGGCTAACAATGGGAACTCACCCCATCCCATGGATTCGAACCACCAACCTTCTGGTCAGGAAGTACTATGGGTCATTTGAAGCAGTAATGACCCAGTAATCTCCTAAAATCCAAGTGCCTGATCCTTGTCTTGTATGGTATTTTTTTATTTTATGTATTTATTAGATCCCTACTTTGCTTTCACTTGATTCTGACCTCTCAAAATTGCACTTTTCCTGCCTTTTCTTTCACAATTTTGTAGTGAAATTAGATTGGGGTGATGCCATGACAGGCTCATTTGTCAGTAACACAACAGACTGATGGTGGTGAGATGTAACCATTTCTTGTGCATTTTGTAGTTCACAAAGTTTTTTTAATTAAAAAAGGGAGTGGTCACACTTGCTTGTGTGAAAATGGATACTTTTGGAACACAGGGCCAGAAACAACAACATATGATGAAAAATGAGAAACAATACAATTTGCTTTCTAATGCAATGGGACATAACGCGCCAGTAATGTGATGTCTCCTCACCATGGGGTGAAGTCCTAAATACTATTAGACTTCTGCTTTCATTCAACTTAGCCATAATAACCAATAATAAAGGATGTCAAGAGATGACAACAACATTATTTGGTGATTCATGGATCAGTAGGAGTAGGAACAGTTGAGACTGCAAGTCCCATATACTTCTCATAAATGACTTTTGCAATTCTGAAGCCCACTACTAGTGTACTAAAACTTTACCACCCCACACCTTTTTGAATGATATGATTTTGCAAAGGAAATTTCCAGAAAATCACATTTTCCTAAATACATGGAATCACAGGGGGGGGGGGGGGAGGGGGACCCATTCCTAAATTTCCAAATACCTTTAGAACCTCTACCCTCTCAATGGTGGTTGGAGTATGGAGGGATGAGTGTGTTGTTTTGCAATGTGTGCTGGGGGAAAGCATTTAATTTCGTTGAACAATGATGAGAAAGTTATTCTATTCTATTCATATACCTTTTCTTCTTCATTTTACCTCTCAAATGGTGACAGAAGTGACAGGACATCACTCTCATCCACCATTTTGGAGGGAAAACAGAGAGAAAGTTATTTTAGCATGAGTGAAGGACGCAGAATGCAAGGAGGCATCAACATAGAAAAGCAGAGCCTTTTGCTTCAGAGAATAAGCAAATAGTTGAAACTGTGGGCTCATATTTTGTCCCTATAAGAATTGCAGGGAATTTCTTTAAATAATTTTAGGCGGGTTAATATAGGAAAGACTGGTCTTGACATGACCACCTACACATCCAGTGCAATAAGTGAATCCATGAATCCATACTTTCCTGTTCTGTGTCCAATTTGAATGGTGGCAGCACAGCACTAACCTTGTTTCCACAGGGTCATGGGCCTTTTTCTGGATCTTCAGATGGTTATTTAGTATATGAAGAAAAAACAGTCAATATCAAAGGAACAATGAGCAACAAAAATGTAATAAATATCTATGGTCCCTTTCAAGTCTATGCTCTTTTGTGAACTGAATCAGTGAGGGGCCTTTGGTTGAGAAGACTCATAAATAATGCAATGGAGACTAGAGTTTCACATTGTTGAAAGCAGTGAAAATTTAGATTACATGGTACAATAGGAATAGGGAAAGAAGCATCTGTTTGCAATCTGGAACATTGTTTCACATATGCAATTTTTGGGGTGGATTGATTGACTCTGCCATTAAACTGTCCTATCTTGTGGTTCTATCTAAAGTTCCCTCCTGGGAAGAAGGTACATATGGTTTTTCAGATGAAGCAGAATCTATTTGGAATTGAGTGTGACAATTGACTGGGGATGAAGGAATCCGAACAGTACCTGTATTGAGCCTCTTCTATTTAGTCTAGCTCAAGCTACAATTTCAAATAGTGATCCTGGTGGATAGATACAAGTGACTATTGAACGTGTCCCAAAATGTCCCCAAATCATTGTGGGAAATTAAGAATACTGGCTCGCAAATTCCAAATTGGAAAAAAATTTGGAAAAAATATAGAAGCATAAAAAAGAATGTGGGTGAGGATGACAAATTCTATAGTGACATGGCATGATAGTTTTGGTATAACTCATAATTTACTATTTCTATGATTTTAATAATTTGTGACATAATGTCTTTCAACAAGGGGGATAACCATATGTGAGAAAGGATTATCATAACTCTGTATTTGTGAGAAGGAGATAACTAATAGGTTGGGAATACTGAATGTATTGTTTTTAGTTGAGTGGTAATATCAGCCCAAGAGCCATAACATGCTTATAGCATGTGTTCTTCCCTTCACAATGGTTCAAGGCCAAGCAAACCACCAGCAGCAGGAACTGGGAACCATCAATCAAATAGAAATCATGCTTGTAAACAAAACAGCTTTGCTTGTGTGGTCAGCTCCTCGTTGGTCCAAAACTATTCAAATTTAGGCTTACGTTCATGATATCCTGCCAATTCATATCCAGTTGAGCTGTTACTTAGCTGCAGACTGATTTGGATCCATTACCTTGTTCCATTGTAAACAAAAATCAGGATAGGTGGGAGTAGGTTCTATGACTTGTACACAAAAGAGCACATGAGACTGATCCAAAACCTAGCAGGGTAAGATTAATAGAAGCATAGTGTTTGATGAGACCACAAGAGCAATCCAGTCCAATCCCCTGCAGAAATACACAATCAAACAACTCAGAACATCTAGTTTTCTGTTTATAAATCTCCAAAGGAGACTCTACTACACTCCGAGGCAACATATTCTACTGTTAAACAGCTTTTACAGCCAGGAAATTTTTTCTACTGTTTAGGTGGATTTTCTTTTCTGGAAGTTTGAATTCATTGTTCTGTATCTGAGGACAAAGGCTACATACCCCAAAGTTGTTCCATTGTCTTTATATGACACCCAGGTCTTTCTTACCCCTAATGCAAGACAAAATAATTTAACATGGTTTCCCCTTGTTAGGTAAAGTTGGGGAATGCTCTGGAGCTTCTCTGTCCTTCAGGATGTGTGTGAAGAGTTGGACCAGTTATTACTTGGAACCAGTCCTGCTCTGCACATGGGACAGAGCCATGATCCTGTGTCCCCTGTAGCACAGGGAAAATAAAATAGCACTTATCTTTGTCATTTTTCATCACCATAGTAGTGACCATGGAGCTCTGAAGTACTCCTGGCCATTGTTTGGTGTCTTTGCCAATGTTAGCAAAAACATCCTCAAGTCATGGAGAGGGGAGGTGGGAAAGGAACGGGTGATCCTGTTCCCCTCTCCAAGTTTTGCAAGTGCCTTTGCTAACCTCAACAAAGTTGCTGAGCAATGGTAAGAATCTACAGTAGAGTCTTGCTTATCCAATTGAATAATGAGGGATTAGGGAAAAGTCTTTTAAATGTCAAATTAGGACGCGGAACAATGGCTTCAAACTACAAGAGAGGAGATTCCATCTGAACATGAGGAAAAACCTCCTGACTGTGAGAGCCGTTCAGCAGTGGAACTCTCTGCCCCGGAGTGTGGTGGAGGCTCCTTCTTTGGAAGCTTTTAAACAGAGGCTGGATGGTCATCTGTCAGGGGTGATTTGAATGCAATATTCCTGCTTCTTGGCAGGGGGTTGGACTGGATGGCCCATGAGGTCTCTTCCAACTCTTTGATTCTATGATTCTATGTTATGATTTTACAAATTAAACATCAAAACATCATTTTACAACAAATTGACACAAAAAGCAGTTCAATACATGGTAACATTATGTAGTATTTACGAATTTAACATCATAATATTGCAATGTATTGAAACAGCTGTGGATCCGGACGGGAGGCAGACTGCATTGGATAATATAGAACGTTGGATGAGTGAAGGTTGGATAAGTGAGATTGTACTGTATCTGGAGCTTTGTGGGTGCTGATACTGTGATTAAAAATTACAAAGGTAAGAGTGACTGTGTAGCAGGGCCAAACCAGGTTTGGCCTGATTGGACAGTGAAAACTCTCCTTCAGTTCCTGATGTGGCTTAGGAGTGGAAACATGTAAAAACTATGGCAGAATCCAGGGCTGGATGAAAGCAGAAATCCACCAGTCCTGGATTTTGTGGTCCATATAGATAAGCCCTTAATCTCTAGAGCAGCAAAAAACAAGATTACTCCCTCTTCAATATAACATCCTTTCAAACATTTAAACATTGTTATCATGCCCCTTCTTGAATATAGTCTAAGTTTCTCTCTCTAGTTCTCTAGAAGTAGTTCTTTTTCCACCTTTCAAGATTTTGCTATTGTTAATCTAGCTGCAACAAAACTATATTGACATATTTTTCATCTCCTTTGCTAATTCCCTCTCTAAACAGCCCCAAAAGACACTTTTCTAGGTTTTTCCTTAACCTTATTAGTAATCATTTTGTTTGTTTCTTTAAAATCACATTTTCCAAGAATCTTGCACCATGCTACAGGTCCACCAAACATGGGAAAAGGTGTGTTTCTTCATCATGCACTTTCAGCATTCTCCTAGGTGAATATATTTTAGCTATCATCTCTGGAGTTATATAATTTCTATAAACCATTTTATATATTTTTTTCTGTAACAGATCCAGCTATTGAAAATTTGAATCCTCTTTTCCATAGATGTTCCCAGTTCTCCAAGTCAATATTTTTCCCTAGATCTTTAGCCCACAAAATCATTGTTGCTTTTATTCAGTTACCCTCTAGATTTAACTATAACTTATTATGATGTTGGCTTTTATAATTGTACTAACATCTACTGGCATTAAATGTTCTTGTCCTAGTACATAATATGTTTTTAGGTCCTGCAAAATTTAATCTGTATGTGTCATTATGGTATTGTTAGTTTAGTTTGCAATTTTTTATTTTGTTATTACATATTATGTGCTATGTTTTTACTCTTGCTTGATTTTATATTTATTTGTTGTAAACCACCCCAAGTCCTTTTGGAGAGGCGGTGGGTTATAAATAAAATTTATTTATTTATATTTATCTTTAGTGTCTATTAAATATCTATATGCAATCCTAGCTTTTTAACCAGCCCAAATAAATTTAACCAAATCCTTGTCCTACTGTTCAAAAATCTTTACTCCTTTGATGATTGGTAAATTTTGGAATAGAAACATAATTTCCCATAAGTATGTTGATGAAGACTTACACATTATCATGAATGTGATGAAGGATCTTGAATACAATGAACTGTACAAGTGATCTATGGTTCTTCCAGTTATGTGGAAACAGAAGACATTCAAGTAGAAAAACAATGACGTAAATAGAAAAGGTGGAGAGGTGAAAAGAAGATTTCTCCATCTAACATAACTGTTCTATATTAATTAGTTGACATTGGAGAAATGTTCTTTTGTACTTTTTTCCTCAGTCTGACTCCTGATACGCTGTCACTAACACAACCCCACTGCCATTTGTGGAAGCAGTTACAGATGTGTTGATTTGAAGAGAGTGAAGTACCAAGTTTAAGTAGGCTCCATTGGCTAAGAACCTGTAGCTCTCAAATTGGTTCCATATATCTGTTTCTCAGTAGTACTTACTGCTGCATTTTCATGCAGATTGACAGTGCTGTAAACTGCTGTGGTTTGGCCTAAATGTTTACATGGAGGTCCTGAGATTTGTACAAGTAGGCAATATATATCTTTGTGATCTTTCACAGCATTTTCCCACCAAACTGCTGCTATCTTTGAGCTACTTCAAAAGCTAACAAGCTTTGTTGGTACATTCTTAGGGAATCTATATAGTTCCTTTCTTCATTCCACTGCTAATAATGAATTTTAAACTGAGCCTGTGCATTTTCTTTTTGGAAATAAAGTAGTAAGATAAATAGAAATAAGCATTTGGGATTGTTGTACATAGTTGTGGTCAGGTCGTGTTTCTAATAGGAGAAGAGTATTTATTTTCTGATCTCTGTTTCCAGAGTGAGAAGAACTGGCAAAGAAAAGAAGCAAACAGAAGGCATTCAAAGAATTTAAGAGTGAACGAGAAGAGTTCAGGTTCAGGACATAGATTAAAATAATATTTTAGAGAAGGAATACTAACATTATTGTTAGTTGTTACTTTCTAATTTTTTAGCATACTACTAGGTGATTTGGGAGTACATGTTGTGTATCTCTTATCTGGAATTCCACAATCCAAAATTGACTGCATGGGTGGCCAAGATAGTGACACCTTTGCTTTCTGATGGTTCAGTGTACACAAAATATGTTTCAGGCACAAAATGATTAAAACTGTTGTCTATAAATTTCCCTTCTGGCTATGTGTCTAAGATGTATATGAAACACTAATGAATTTTGTGTTTAGATTTGTGTCCTATCTCCAACATATCTCATGATGTGTGTGTGTGTGTGTGTGAAACTTGGCTGTTCCAATGTGCCTTCAATGATTGATTCTATGATAATCCCTGACCAAACTCTGCATAAAATGCCCTCAGAAGCACTTTATATTCTTGTTGTGCAATTAAATCCTACCTCATCCCCGGGAGCCCCTCCCTAATATTTTACATTGCCCTATCTCCCAGTGTTTTAAATTTTTAATCCTTGAATTTGGCCCTACCTATGGTGATCATTTTTAATGTTGTAATGTTTAGATTTTATATTGTTGTGTCGCTTATATACATTGGTTTTGTATTTTAGGTTATTTTATTTTCTGATTTTCTGCCCAGGAACAGTTTACTACTCTTGCTATACTTATTACAATTGTTCAGTCATGTGGGTAGTCTTATTTAACACCTTATATCTCTCTTTCCCCTTTATTCTGGAAATGAGACCCTTCCATTTTGCCTCCCAGATCCTTCTGATTTGGCCCATGTTATAATAACTTTTCCTTATATAGCCCGAAAAACCTACAACAACCCAACTTTTCCTTTCACTAATATAATCTTAGAGTAGGTATGCATTTTAAGGATATAGATATAGTTAAAGGTAAAGGTTTCCTTTGACATTAAGTCTAGTCGCATCTGACGGTGCTCATCTCATTTCTAAGCCAAAGAGCTAGTGCTGTCCATAGACACCTCCAAGATCATGTGGCCACCATGACTGCTTGGTGCACCTTTATCTTCTCGCCAAGGCGGGTACTTATTTATCTGCTCAATTATAGTTTGAGAAGACATCTATTAATTGCAGAAATGAATCAATAATAATAATAATAATAATAATAATAATAATAATAATAGTAATAGCAACTTTATTTTTATACCCTGCCTCCATCTCCCCCAAAGGGACTCGGAGCGGCTTACAATGGGACATGCCCAACAAAACAGGTTAAAATAAGCATTAAAAAACAAGCAACATCAAACATTATAAAAACAATTAAAAGCAATATCATGGCTGAGCAAATAAAGTGCTGGGTTTGATTCATAATTACTAAGTGCAATGAATCCTAAGTAGAGCCAGAGAAAGTGTAACAGTCAGAGGGCTGGACTAGTAGGCAAATGTCCTTAGGCTATTAAAGTGTTAGAAGTGCCAGAAAGGGACCATGTTAAAATGAAGGAGCTGGATAGGTTGGGAAATTTTGAGGTGAACTGCCTAATCAAAGGCACAATGGAACAGCCAAGTTTTTAATTCCTTGTGGAAAATGGAGAGAGTGGGAGCCCTTCTGATCTCCCTGGGGAGGGAGCTCCAGAGCTGAGTGGCCACCACAGAGAAGGCCCTTTCCCTCTTCCCCGCCAACCAAGTTTGTGAGGGCGATGGAATAGAGAGAAGAGACTCCTCTGATGATCTTAAAATACATGCTGGCCCATAGGGGAAGATGTGATCATGAAGATAGGCAGGTCCTGAACCGTTTATTTTCCATAAGCATGAAATGAAAAGCATTTCTGGATGTTATTGATGTTCAGCAGGAGTTACAGGATGGCAGAAGGGAAATAAATACTTAATCAAAGACCTGGCATTATTGTCCAAATTGTTGCTCCCAGTAAATTGGCCCCATGCTCTTCAAGGCAACAGGAAGGTTCTGCTCTGGAGAAAAGTAGTTTAAAACCCTTTTTGGGAGATCACAACATATACCACTTGAGTTGAACTATCACATCAGATTTATCAGCTGTCACATCTATACTGGAATATTGTGGTGAGTGCAATAAGAATGCAGAGGAGTCTTTCAGCAACTTTATGGAAGAATTGATATGCCAAAATCTGAAATTAGGATTGAGTTATACCTGCTGTGAAAAAATTGAAAGTCACTTTACTTTTCCTTTAATCTTTCTTTCTTCACTTTTTTTCTTTTTTCTTCTTCTCTCTTTCATTCTTTTCATTTGTTCCTTTTTTCTCCATAGTTTGCATATTGTTCTGTTTGTATGTTTATTCTTTTCTTTATAATACTTAAAAAAAAAATCAAAATTATTTACATATGCTAATTAGATGTCTGGATTTTGGGAGCTGGGAATGTGGCAATTGCAACTATGGTTGGAATCCTTTTGGCTGCTGCAGCTGGAGTAAATCCACTCAATTAATTTTTAAACGCTGAGCCAACACTTGGGTAAATCTCACTGGCCCAAAGGGACTACTCTAGCTGGGACTACCAAAATGATTTAATCTTTTGTGTCCACTGGAGTTCCCAGCCTCATTAAATTGCTTGGCTATGAGAAGCATATTAGTCCTTTCTCCTGCTCTATAACTGTCTTTTCTGCAACATGTTTCACATTTACATTCTCCCGACTGCTGTTTTTAACCCTCCCAAGCATCCTTAAAATTGACTGTTTCCAGGAACGCTTATACTTATAAACTTGTACTTATAAACCTCCTCAAAATCCTTTAATCCCTTGGCAAGCAGTTCAAAGGCCACAACAGTTTATTATATCTTTGTTCCGGCTCAGAACGTCTCACCTTTGATCTGATAAATAAGATTCTAAAGGTGATAGTGGATAATTCTCACTCTGCATTGGCAAATGTGGGTTTCCCCTCCCCAAGGCTACAAATATATCTACTACAAGGAACAATCTTACTCTTGCACTTCTTTTAAACCTGTGTGAAGAGTCTAGCAAAGCTGTGCTCCTCACCAGTTGCTTCAAATGTGGACCTGACATTAAACTTTGCAAAGATTTACTTTGCTCAAAGTTATACCTTCCGTGAGGCCAAGATCTAAAGCCACATATTTTTAATTAGGATGGCATCAAAACATGTTTTCATCTTGTGAGAAAAGCAAATGGCAAGGATTGAGGGAAAGATACTTTAGAAGTGTGTTGAAAAGGCTTGTGTAAGAGATTTGTGCAGACCAAGGCCTTTTTGTTGTTGGTCTCTGAGCTAAAAATCAACAAATGGGAGGAAACCACTCCCATTCTTTTGAAAATGTGCTGGCTGCAATCCAACATCTCCTCAGAGAGATACACTACCACCAGGCAGAGCAGCGCCATTGCACAACACGGGTCAGTGCCTGGATGCTATTGTGGAAAGCACATACTCAATGTGAATTGTCCCACTGCTAAGCAGAATTGCAATGCATGAAGTGCAATCACAATGTGCAATTTGGAAGTACTGTTGGCTCCCCACTTTTATTATTATTATTATTTAGAGCATTTGTATCCTGTCCTCCTCAAACTCCAAAGGAGGACTCAGGGCAGCTTACAATTGGCAGTCAGTTATAGGATTAGCTTTTTGTGAATTTGATTATTCATGGATTTGGTTGTGTTGTTCTTTCTAAGAATTTCTAGATTGGTTACATGAACATCCAGGAATGAATATATTACACCTATCCAGTCATTTCACTGGCTGCCAATTAGTTTCTGGGCAAAATACAAGGTGCTGGTTTTGATCCTTAAAGCCCTACATGGTTTGGGTCCAGGTTACTCCCAGGATCGCCTCCTTCTCTACAATCTAACCCAAACACTTAGGTCCTCTGGGGGGCAGCTACTCCAGCCTGCCAGAACCTGATTGATGACTGTCACCCAGATGAGCTTTTCATCAGCTGCCCCAAGACTGTCGTACGTCCTGCTGGAAGTGATTTAAAACATATTTGAAGACTGATCTCTTCTGGCAGGCTTATCCAGCCAATTATAATCACAAAATTTAAACTTGCATCTTATGTTTAATTTTTGTCCTGTGTATTTTAAATATGTATTTAGTGAAAATATGTTTTTAAATGCATATTTTATAGAATGTTTTATATGATTTTGTGTTTGCATTACACAATGCACGGCTGGCTTAATTAAGAAGAATCATTGTTCATTAATGCATTTAGAATGATCTGTTAGTGATCACTCCTTTGAATTACAATCCCCAAGATACTCCGAGTGTTTTTCTAGACTATAGAATTTAACTGGTTTAATACTCAATCCCTCTCTTATTGTGAGACCGCAACAAACTCTAAACCCCATTTTCCTCACGATGGAGTTATGACAAATGCCATTAAAATTATGCACATGTGTAATTGCTATATATAATTAGAGACAGAACTATTGCTCCCTTATAATACAGTTTGGAAAAAAATTCTCTGAATTTCAGCTCACAGAATTCTGCCAGCCAGTTATAGTTCCTGCTAACTGTAGGACAAAAAAGTGCCATTTTCAAGCTCTGCTTACATTGCAGTATGTCATTTTATCTACAGCTTGGATCAAGATGAAACATCATGTCATAATATAGTCATTATAACATCATAGCATCACGCGAAATGAATCCTGACAATAGAATTTGTCAAAATTGAGACAATAAATGGCCTCTTGCACATTGCTGACTATTATAGACAATGCCTTTGAGGAATACATTTATATTTCGTTTTTGGCCTAAGATCTGAGTTTGCTGTCAGCATGTACATGGTAGGAAATTGTCTGCCTCAATAAACCATGAGTAGTTAGTTGGATGAAAGAGACACCACAAAGCCTTGCAGACAAAGACATGAGAGAGATACCACTCAGTGAACCTCCACAGATTTACTACTTCTTAAATACAAAATCCTTCAGTGAGGTTGTAAGGCATGCTTCAGACTTGCAAAGAGGTGTTGGAATGGCCACTTAAAAGACAACTGAAAGGAGCCTGCTCCAATTGTATGAAGCCGTTCCTTTCTTTGTCACAAATATAACTCAATGTTCTTTTCTTCAGCATGTATTTTTTTCAGTATGAAATTGCATGTTGCATTGTAGTACATTAGTTTTGGCTTGGGATTTAGTTAAGAGGCAGAGGGTAGAACATGGGAGGCCTCCTCTGTTCCATAGAGAAGAACGGTGGGAAGCTGGGCAGAGATGCAGGCAATCTGGGGTGACAAGTTTCCCAGGATTTGCCGCAATCCATGGTGAATCCCCCCCACTATCACCCACAAGTTAGACCGATGAGGTCCTTAGCCAAATCATTATATTATGCTCTCCTAAGTTATACTTTGGACATAACATGAGACAAAATGACTCACTGGATAACATAATGTCCTGTAAAGTGAAAGACTGTGAGAAAAGAGAATGATCACATTGTAGATGGACTGATTCATCCATATCTCTGAGTGTGCAAGAACTTAGCAGCCTTTTGAAGATTAGATCCCTTAGGGGAGTAATCTTTTATTCATATGGAGGCCATAAGTTTATTTATTTATTTACTTCACGCCGCTTTTCTCACCCCAGTAAGTGAGAAATAAGTTGAAACTGCTTTGAAGATAAACAACAATAACAACGAATTAAAGAAAATATGATCAAATACCAAACTCACTACAACTTTTTTGAAATCAAGAGAAGCACGTTAAAACCAGCAGTCATATGGACTGACAATCTTAAAAATCCAAACAATATAAGGTTTTCAGTGCCTACCTAAAAAACTATTTCCCCCACCAACGATTCAAATCTAATTTCACTTTGTGTGTTTGTGTTTTTTTTTTAGGGGCATCCTTTGAAACAAAGGAGCCTCTGGTTGTGCAGTGGGTTCAACCACTGAGCTGCTGAACTTGCTGACTGAAAGGGTGCAGATGCAAATCAGGGAAGTGGGGTGAGCTCCCTCTGTTAGCCCCAGCTTCTGTCAACTTAGCACTTTGAAAATATGCAAATGTGAGTACAGTGTTCCCTAGCTACTTTGTGGTTCGCTTTTTGCAGACTTGCTGTTTCGCGGGTTTTTGCCTCCCAGTTTATAAATGGTTGCCATTGCCCAGAGCGGTGTTCTAATCCCGCCTCCTGGCAATGATTGTGGAAGGGGGTTTCACCCTCCCCCTCAGGAGAGAGGCAGCCAATCAAGAGAGATTGCAAAACAAAGCAGAGTTAGCTAGCAAAAAAAAGTGTGCAGTGACTTTAAAAAGGTGTGCGGTGCCTCCTCACTTCTGCCTCATCCTTGGAATGTGATATACATATATTGCATCCCTACTTTGCAGATTTTCACTTTTCGCAGGTGGTCCTGGAATGTAACACCCACAATAAGAGGGAACGCTGTAGGTAGGTAACAGAGCTCCATGCAGTCATGCTGGCCACATGACCCTGGAGGTGTCTACAGACAATGCCATTTCTTCAGCTTAGAAATGGAGATGAGCACCACCTCCCAGAGGTGGACATTATTGGACTCAATGTCAGGGGAAAATCTTTCCCTTTACCTTGAAACAAAGAGAATGTTGTGTGTTTTGGTCAAAATGGCTGAAATCCAATTAGTTATTCATTTCGGAAATTTGAGTGCCCCCTGCTTCATTTTGTAAAGATCCGGAGGGGTCTCATTTCGATGAGTAATTTGAATATCCAAAGCTTCGTAACTGCTTCATTAAGATTTGTTCCATTAACTGCAATGAGGAAATTTAGAGGCTAGTTTCGCTATCATTTTTATGGCTATCAGGATGAAACTTAGAGCACTTGAAGCAAACATTTACAACTTTAAGCCTGTCAAGTTTCAGAAAATTTCTGTCATATGCCGATCTTTAGGAATTTTAAAAAGTTTTTACAATGGATGCAAGGGAAGGTGAGGGATACCATAGGCAGGATGATAACTGAATGGCAAGCATATAAAAAGTGTGAGAGAGGAGGGATGAGGGGAATGAGGGAGGATGGAGGAAAAGAAAAGTGAATGCTACTAGCTGCAGAGGGTACGAACCAGAAAGGAGCTCATGATAGTGGATGAGGTGAGAGGTAGAGAGTAGGAAAGAAGGAGAATGAGCAGTGCAAACAGCGGTGCATAAGAAACAAGAGAGATGTGTCAGGAGTGAGGAATTGGAAGACGCAGAGAGGAAGGAGAATGCGTGGAGAGAGGTTGTGTGCAAGGAGTAAGGAAGAGGGACGATGTTGATGGTGTGAGGTGAGGAAGGGAATAAGAGGGAAGAAGGAGTAAGCAATGTGAGCAGTGGAGTGAAAGAAGCAAGGGAAGAGCCTACAATGAGGGGATGAGACAAGAGAGAGAGGAAATGAAAGAGGGGATGAGCAAGGAGAGCAAGAAAAGGATATATCAAGGGAAGTGGAGTGAAGAGTGCAAGCCAGGCATGTAGCTGGGGGGGGGGGGGGCTTTGGGGGCTTCAGCCCCCCCCCTGAAATTCTCATGGTGGTCTGCGAAAAGGCCTTACTGGTACATTATTTAAACTGTTATGTTTATTCATATCATGATCTGATCACCATGCTCAATATATCCGATATGCATGGGGGTATTGGGGTAACGATACAAAAGGTTTGCTAGGGTAGACTCTCTTTCACTCAGTCTCAGCCCCCCCCCCCCCGAATCAAAATCCTGGCTACGGGCCTGGTGCCATACAAGTTGTGATGTGTAAGAAGCAAGGAAGAGGTATATTGTGAGGGGACAATAAAGCGGAGGGGATAAAAGGGAAAGAAAAGTAAGTGGTGTGAACAGTAAAGTGAAAGGAGTGAAGAAGTTAATCATAAGCCAATCATTGTTTTTCTCTCTCTCTCTCTAATCTGCCCTATCTCAAAAAAAAAAAAAAACTTGCTGTGAGGATGAAATGGGATGTGCCATGTATGCTGCTCTGAATTCATGGGAAGTGAGAGAGGGAATACTAAACAAACAAACAAACAATTTCATAACTAGGGTGCTGCCACAGGGGAAATCCCCAACAGTCCTTAGATTTCTCCATAGATTTTGAGTGTTGAACAACAACAGCAAAAATACTTTAATGTGCTTCCATCTGGCAACAGGGACAGCTTAAAATGCTTCGTGTGATTATTGAGGAAACCTACAAAACAGGAAGTGCCTCTTCAAATAAAAGTCAGATGACCGACCTATAGTACCAGGAGGCACATGGCTAACAATGTTCATTAGGTCTCTGATTCATAAGAGAAACATATTTGAAAATAAATAGTGTTCTGTACTGGCCCTTTGGCTATGCAAAAAGTAAAATGGCTAGCCGCCATTCAGATGTGTACTGGTTAACTGTAACATCATGTTAAGAAAACCACACTTACGCATTTACATTTTTTAGGAAATAGAATTTGAGAGGAATGCTAGAAACCACTGTTATGAAAAGATCTGGCAAGAAGACAAAGAAGACAACACTGTTTTCTTTTGGGTATGAATCTGAGTTGATATTTCAACATGGAAATTCTCACTGCTGGGACTGTTGAGTAAGAGGAAGGAAAACATCAAAGCTTAATATGTGTGTCAAGTCTGGATGATTTCTTGTGCCAACCAACTAAGTTGCTTTTTTGAAAATGCTAAGAGTGTGTACATTTGTGATCGCCTGACCTGGATTGAGGTAAAGGTAAAGTGACAGAAATTTTGGATTTCATTAAAAATTGCTTCGTTTCTTTCACAACCTCTGAGGATGCCTGCCATAGATGCAGGTGAAATGTCAGGAGAGAATGCTTCTGGAACATGGCCATACAGCCCGAAAAGCTTACAGCAATCCAATGTGTTGTATGATGGCAAGGATGCTTTGTAAACATGCCCATTTATTTGGTAGAAGAGTATCAATTTGTGGTCTGATATCCATGTATTTGAATTAGTTATGACATGCTAATCTTCCTCATAACTTGCCCTTTGTTTCTTTCCTCTCCCCCCCCCCCCACTCTTCATTTTGATATATATATATATATATATATATATATATATATAGTTAACTCTAGGGGGGAATTATGGTTTTGAACCTTTTTCGTTGTTGAAGTGTGCATGCAGAATTTAAAGTAAAAAAAAATCCTTTACTATTTATGTACATTATTCCAAACTCAATTGTGTTGGACAGAGCTTTTTTTTGACTTTTTAAAGCAGAGCTTCCCCTCATAACTCCTCTCTGACTGATAGTTTTTTCTGATTTCAAATATATAAGTATATAAATTAGGTATAAAAATCAAACAGTTATGGGAAAAAACAGCATTTGCAAGGCTTGCTAAACAGATTTTCCTTTTAATGGAGTGCAGCTGGAGTGCAGAGTCCATTGTAAATACTGCCCATTGTTGCTAACAGATATGTGTAAATAGGTGGCATTCAGAAACTTTTTACAGTTGCCAAATGTTTCAAGACCCCAACACTTAGCTAAGGGGACTCCATAGTTTATTATTATTAAACTTTATTTATATCCTGCCAACGTCTCTCCAAAGGGACTCGGGGCAGCTTACAAGGCACTCCAAGGTGCACATATAACATACATCTTATAACATACAACTGGTAAAAATGGTACAAAAGTATAAAACAAGTCACATAAAATTATAACAACAACCCCCGTCAACACATGCAGCATAAAATCAAAATAATACAATTTTAAAACAACAGTAGATAAAACTAACTGCCATCAATTCACAAGGTGTCAAGTGTCAGCTTTATAAGGGCCCATTCAGCTATTCAGTTTAAGAAGCACTGGTTTAAAGCACTCATTTTCTATTACTCCTTTCATACTGCACAGTTACAGTATTTATTTAACACTCTTCCTGACTCTAGGAGCCCAGATCTTGCTGCTGAGTTTTCCTGCATGAATATGGGCCCATCATGGCCCAAGAAGCCCATTCACTTGTTCTTTCTTAGCTGAGCAATGGCACAGACAAAAGGGACCAAACTGTGTCACCCTCCCTTGGCTACCCATCTGTCTTCAACTGCTGACCATGCTGTGGATGTTGGCACTGCTCCACTGGGGACTCTTCTTTGCAGGCAGGTGTCCGTCTCTGGCCACCACCGCTGTGACCTTGACTAGAGCTAGATCCTTCTATTCCCTGTCACCTTAAAAAATTAAAAAATGTTTTCATTAAGTACATAATAACACAATTTTTGAATAGGTAGTAGACAGCTATTGAATAGGTAATAGACAGACATTGTAAATAATGTGGGCGTACCACATTTATTTGTTCCACACTGCCAACACTTTGAGTTTATTCCCATTCCCATATTTGATAGTTGGGCTGGTGTCCTGTACCATTTCCAAATACATTCTTCCTAACTCTTTATACTGCTCCATTTTAATTTTCTCAACTCTCTTCATTATTTCCTCTATTCTTTGTTTTGTGAGAAAGGATTAGCAGGAGCAATATATAAATTGATGATCAAAGATAATGAATAGATTGTAAGAACACTACATAATAAATGGCAGAAAGAAGGCCCTCTCACATCCTCTGCCACCTTGACACTTTCTTCTCCTTTCTTTTCAACCCACAGCTGGGCCACTGGAAGTACCATCTGAGTCTTCAAGCTCCATGTGCCACTGCCACCACCAATCCTCCATCTGGACAGGAAAAACACAAAAGCAATGGGCAGGAAAGCCTTGAGAGCTCCAGCCAGCATTTTGGTTCTGGGTTTTGCCTTGGTCATGCTGCTTCCTAAGAAAATGGAATAACAAAGAGAAGAAGAGGCTAGCTTGAGAGTGTTTTGCCCACTTCATCCTGGGGAAACAGGAAAGCAAATGTGTTCTAAGATGGCCAGGGCTCTCCTCGTTGCCCTGGGTAGCAGCATGGCCAGCGATGAGGTGGGCAGATGACAAAGAGAAGGCTGAGAGGGCAGGTGAGCGAGGCAGACGAGGGTGGGTTCCAGCTATGGTGCTGCCCTACTTTTTATAGGGATGTTACCTTTTCGCATGTTTACAGTCTCCCTCAATCTCAGCAAGCCCCGCAGTCCCTATTTAGGGCAGCAGTAGATGTGGTAGCAAATAATCCATGAACATTCAAATTCAAAAGTGGAGTTTGACACCATTTTTATTGCCAAAGCTCAATGCTATGGAATCATGGGAACTGTTCTTTGGTGAGGAGCCTGCAGTATTTGGCAGAGAAGGTTAAAGATTATGAAAAGCTACAATTCTTATGATTCTATACCAGGCATGGGCAAACTTCAGCCCTCCAGGTGTTTTGGACTTCAATGCCTACAACTCCTAACAGCCGGTGGGAATAATGGCAATGCCATTACTGAGTAATGGCAATTAAAGTGGTGTCAAACTACATTCACCTACAGTGCAGATGCATCCTGAATATGAGATGAGGAGGAAATGCCTTGGTTGGTTATACACTCACATTACTCTGCCATGAAAAGACTGAAGTTCAGTAAGGGTGGTCCTTTTTTTGTCAAGCTATTTCGGAAATGAAATGAGAGCATAATGTTGTTTATTCTGTGAAAATCAAGAAGGGCTGACTCCCACAACCTTTACATTGTGGGACTGTCTGAAGACTTACATCAGAGTACATTTAATCCTCTCCTCCTCCTCAGAGAAACAAGTAGGATACGATTTTAAGAACAAGAATAATAAACAGAAAGAAACAGTAGTCAAGAATAGTCTTGTGAATTCAAGCACCACTGTGTCCCTGCAGGAGACAATAGGGTGAAGGAAAGGACCAAAAAGTACAGCAATTTACATCAATAACATCTGTATGGTTGTTGAAGGAGGGCGAATTAAGCAAGGAAATATCTGATAACGGAACAAGAAAGCTGAAGAGCTATGCTAGAAAATTATTAAGTGCAGAGAAAATGATGCAAAAACAGGGTAAATTTGGTAAGACATTATGTAAGTTATGCTGTCCAGAGCAGGACTTCTTAAACTTTTCCACTTGTGACCCCTTTCAGTCTGAGAAATGTTTATGTGATCCTGGATATAAAAAATAGGCATAAAAATTAAACATTAAACATACTGATAACAAATCAGCAATTGCAAGGCTTGCCATACAGCTGAAACATCTTTGACAGAGTCCACTATAAACACTGCGTAACAGATTCATGTGATGTTCAGAAAACCATTACTATTGCCAAATTTTTCAGGATCCCAATACTGAGCCAAGGGGACCTCATTTGGGGCCCACAGTGGATCTAGAGTAAAAATGTATTCATATCTCAGCACATATATAACAAGACTGTTGGACATCACTGGTACTTGATGAAGTCTATAATTGTGGCCAGGAGCTTCTGATGACCCATATGACCCCCCCCCTCCCCCAACACACACGATGGATAAGAGGGGACATTGTTATTTGCTCTACAGGTGGGTGTGATATCACATTCCACCTTATACAAGCATGGAAAAAGTCAAAGTACTGCTCTAACTCAGAGTTATACCAACGTAATGTTCCCAAAGGCTTCTGCTTTGTGAAACTATAGGAATTATAGGGCAACACATTAGGAAACAACTATGTTGGAAAAGGTTGTGATACAGTTGGATATTTTCTTTTTATATAAAATCTATTTGAGGAAGGCATGAAGCATGTGCAAAAATTAAATTATATCTGGGACCTCTTCCCATTGCCCATTGTACATGCAACTCAGTGTTTGCTTGGTCCACTACTTCTCTTCTACACTCATATTCAATATTCTATGAAAATGAAAATTTGTTTCATAATTTGCCATTCAGATTTCAAAGCAATGCCATCTAGTGGCTCAAAAGTCATGCGTTTAAAAAGTCCCATCCCCCATGTCATCCCAGGATTCTCATTCATGGCCTCTGTTTCAGCTGTATAACATATTAAAAGGGTATCTCACAATATGTGGCACAGAAGTGTCAGTAATCCTGTTGGTGTCCTACACATGTATGACTTCTCCTACAGATGCAGTTTGACATTTTTCTGAAGTGGTATTTCTGCATTTAATTCAATTTGGAAACATATGTTTTTTTTTATTTTTAATTAATGTTCTATTTATTGTTTCTAATTTTATTTATTTGTCATGTCAGGGCAACCAGTCAATTGTATTACATTTCTAACAGAACAAAACAAGCAAACAAACAAACAAACAGACAGACAAAACACAAAATTTCCAAGTTTGGTAGTTGATTAAATGTCCTTTGACCAGTATCTGGCCACTTGGAGTGCTTCTGGTGTTGCTGCAAGAAGGTCCTCCATTGTGCATGTGGCATGGCTCAGGGTGCATTGCAGCAGGTGGTCAGTGGTTTGTTCTTCTCCACACTCGCATGTCGTGGATTCCACTTTGTAGCCCCATTTCTTAAGATTGGCTCTGCATTTCGTGGTGCCAGAGCGCAGTCTGTTCAGCGCCTTCCAAGTTGCCCAGTCTTCCGTGTGCCCAGGGAGGAGTCTCTCATTTGTTATCAGCCATTGGTTGAGGTTCTGGGTTTGAGCCTGCCACTTTTGGACTCTCGCTTGCTGAGGTGTTCCAGCGAGTGTCTCTGTAGATCTTAGAAAACTATTTAAGTCATTGACGTGCTGGCTGATACCCAAACAGGGGATGAGCTGGAGATGTCTCTGCCTTGGTCCTTTCACTATTGGCTGCTACATCCCGGCGGATGTCAGGTGGTGCAATACCGGCTAAGCAGTGTAATTTCTCCAGTGGTGTAGGGCGCAGATACCCCGCGATAATGCGGCATGTCTCATTAAGAGCCACATCTACTGTTTTAGTGTGGTGAGATGTGTTCCACACTGGGCATGTGTACTCAGCAGCAGAGTAGCATAGCTCAAGAGCAGATGTCTTCACTGTGTCTGGTTGTGATCCCCAGGTTGTGCCAGTCAGCTTTCGTATGATATTGTTTCTAGCACTCACTTTTTGCTTGATGTTCAGGCAGTGCTTCTTGTAGGTAAGAGCACGATCTTGTTTTTAATTCTTGTTGTATTATTGCATTTGTTATATGTAGCGGCATCGAATTGTTGCTTAGTGTAAGCAGTCCTGAGTCTCCCTTCGGGGATTGAGAAGGACGGGGTAGACATACTAGAAATAAATAAATAAATAAATAAATAAATAAATAAATAAAATATGTGATGCCATTTCACATGAAAGTGCATTACACATGGATGAACATGGATCTGTATAAACATTTGGTTGTGTTTACTCATCCTGTAGCTATTGGCTTACAGCAAGTTTCCAGAAAAGATAGTAATAGTCAATGGTACCAATATTTGGCAAGCAGGTGAAACAATTCTTATGGTCTTACATATCAGATAATTTAGGAAGCACTGCACTATATATATATATATATATATAAAAAACCAAAGTAAGACTTCAGCTCTTCACATCTCCCATTAGGAAAACCATTTCTGACTTGGAAAAAGATAGATCATTGATGAAGGGAAAGAACTGCAATTTAAAATCAAAACTTGGAATGACTTGAAGGCACACAATAACAACTTGAAGACTACATAGTCAATGGTTCTTCTAAAATTGGGAATTCTTCAGGGTCATATGAATCACAACCCAAGGTATTAAATGGTCTGGAAATTACATTATTATGACCATCCAGATTGAAGGAGCTGGATATATTTATCCTGCAGAAGATGTTAATGGTGATATACTAGCCAGACATTTGAAAAATTGTGATGTAGATGGTGCAGCAAATTGATTCTCAGAGGGTATGGATAGAATCATCAGGTTCAAATGACAAGAAGGGGGATTTAAACTAAATATGAAGAATAGCTTCATAACTGTTTGAACTTACACACTTAAAATGCTGAGAACCTAACATATCTGAGGCCAAATCAACACTGGGCAGTAAATGTTGAGCCAATCTGGAGTAGAAATGCTTTGGATTGGACCCAGAGGCAGCCATATGCACCCTTTTAAACTTGCTGCGGTGATGAATTAGAGTCCCATGGTCCAGCCATTCGTGTTGTTGTTATTATTACATTTATTATTTTACTCTATTTATTATTATTACATTTACATTATTTTACTCTATTATTTTATTACTTTTATTATTTTATTCTATTTATTATTATTACATTTATTATTTTACTCTATTATTATTGGAAAGATATATAAGCACATTTACATTGAAAAAGATTAGAATAATAGTTTAATCAGAGTTGGAAAGTCTTATCTTAAATTATAGTTTTATTTAAATATTCAAAAACATTTAACCTACTGATGCCTCAATTAATGTAATTTTATTGGTATCTATTTTTATTTTGAAATTTACCAGTAGCTGCTGCATTTCCCACCCTTGCTTATACTCAAGTCAATACATTTTCCCAGTTTTTGTGGTAAAATTAGGTGCCTTGACTTATATTCGGGTCGGTTTATACTCGAATATATATGTATATATCCTTGAATGGTGTACAATTATTTACCCATACCATTAGTGTATCACTTTGCCACTGGGATTTCAGAAACAGCCACTGTGCATTCCCTATTGAATAGTAAGAAAATAGGTGGACACGTTAGCAAAAACACAATCAGTTGTGCAATTTCATTATTCTGCAGAAGAGTGAAGAAGTGCAACCTTTGTGTAACTTCATGATGTACAATCTTTGCCTTGATTTGTTTCCTTAAGCGTGGGTGTTAAAAATAGTTGTTGGCATTGTCCCAGACCTTTAATTTATTTTAACATTGAAGCCCTTGAAAAAAAGCACCCATAAACACATTCTCGGAAATTTAATTTCATTTGTACTTCGTTATCCATCTAAGGAGCTCAGACATGCTGGGACCTGGTTCCTGAATTGGTTCTGATCCAGGCAAACTGCAGGGCCAGACTTACTCAGCTCCAGAACTATAATTGTGTTTTGGGCCTCTAGACTAGTCCCTGGAGCTTGGAAATTGACTATTAAAAACATTGTTTTGTAATCTTCAAATGAGTAACAGCCAAGATTTAGATAACTTGAGGAAAAAGGGGAAATTTAGGCCTGATAGAATATGAGCTTTCCTCAAAACAGCCAACTAAAATTGATGATGAAACAAGATGTATTTTGAAAATTATAGCTTCCTCCTCATTCCACAAAGTTTGGGCTGCAAAACAAAAAAATTGGTTTGGAGAACTACTCGTTCTTTATGTGATTTGGGATTCAAATCACTTGTGACAAACACATACTCTACTACTAGGATAAGATTGTTGCACATTGAATGTGAAACACAATGAAAGAAAGGCAAAATCAATCTAAGGGATCAATGCTAATCTAAGAAATTCTACTAACTGAAGCAAAAGAGATAATGATGCTCCTTTTGGTTGTTGTTTCCAGAATAATCAAAACTTCAAAGGAAGTTTCCATTAACTTTTTTTTGCCTCATTCTCAACCAAACTTTCTCTTCCTTTTTAGGAATACTACAGGAGATGTATCTTTTACTCTCTCATTGTGCATTACATGCCGACCTGTCCCCTATATGTACAATCTTTGCCTTGGTCCTGAATCCCATACTGAAAATGGAAGAGGTGGCTCATTTGTATAATTTATGGCAAAGTATGATTGTCTTCCAAGTGTCTTGTTTCAATTTGTCTTAAAGCTGCCAGAGCATGAATTTATGTGTGAAGATTGGAACTCAGTGACCAACACACAGTCTTCACAGAGAGAGGTTTTGATCCAATGGTGTGGTTAACACAATGACGGTGGCCTGCCATCTGTTTCAGCCTTCGTGATGACACCAAAATATATTTCTCCATGCCTTCAAAAACAGCTTCATCTAAGGATAGTGTGTCCTCTGAATGAATTCCTGGAGGAGGTAATAAGCTGGATTAGGGAAAACAAATTGAAACTGAATCCAGGCAAAACAGAGGTGCTTGTCATCAAGGGTCCTAATCTGGGGGTGGAGGTGTGTCAACCAATCCTGGAGGGGGTTACACTCCACCTGAAAGACTGTGCTCGCAGCTTGGGAGTGATCCTGGATCCATCTCTCCAAATTTTAGCCCAGGTAGATGCCATAGGTATGGGCAATCCATGGTTCTAAATAGTTCTAAAGTACTTGCAAAACTAGGGGGTACTGGTGCTTTGCTTCTACAGTGTTGCTTAAATTCTTGTGGTGAAAATTTCAGACCTCTAACAAAACTTTCAAAATTGCATTATTATTTTGTTATTGGCGATTTTTATGACAGAACCAATTAGGAACGGCCATTTATAATAAAATTTTGAAAGTTTTGTTAGAGGTCTGAAATTTTCACCACCAGAACTTTAGCAACACTGTAGAAGCAAAGCACCAGTGCCCCCCTAGTTTTGTAAGTAATTTAGAACCATTTAGAACCATAGATTGCCCATGTCTAAAATGTCTAAAACAGTCATGAGTGCTTTTTATCAGCTTCAGTTTTGGCTGATACACCAGCTGCACCCTTTCCTAGACCTGAAGATGGTAGTGCAAGTACTGGTAACCTCAAGATTGGACTTCTGCAATGTGCTCTACATTGGGCTACCTTTGTACCAATGTTGGAAACTCCAGCTAGTTCACAATACAGCAGCCAAATTGGTTATGGGAACACCCAGGAGTGAGCCTATTACGTCTATCTCCAAGTCACTCCACTGGCTGACAAGTAGTGTTTGGGCCAAGTACAAGGTGTTGGTTTTGACACTTAAAGTCCTACATGGTTTGGGTCCAGGATTGCTTTCTCCCATAAAATCTTAGGTCCTCTGGGGTGCAGTTACTCCAACTAGCCAAAATCCAACTGGCAACCACCACCTAGAGCAGTGCTTCTCAACCTTCCTAATCCCGTGACCCCTTAATACACTTTCTCATGTTGTGGTGACCCTCAAACATAACATTATTTTTGTTGCTGCTTCATAACTGTAATTTTGCTACTGTTATGAACTATAATGTAAATATCCAATATGCAGGATGTATTTTCATTCACTGGACCAAAATTGGCACAAATACCCAAAACACCAAAATTTGAATACTACTGGGATTGGGCGAGGGATTGATTATGTCATTTGACAGTTGTAGTTGATTTTATTTATAGTTCACCTACAATCAAAGAGCATTCTGAACTTCACCAATGATACAATTGAACCAAACTTGGCACACAGAACTCCCATTATCAACAGAAAATTTTGGAAGGGTTTGATGAGCATTGACCTTGAATCATAGAATCATAGAATCATAGAATCATAGAATCAAAGAGTTGGAAGAGACCTCATGGGCCATCCAGTCCAACCCCCTGCCAAGAAGCAGGAATATTGCATTCAAATCACCCCTGACAGATGGACATCCAGCCTCTGCTTAAAAGCTTCCAAAGAAGGAGCCTCCACCACACTCCGGGGTTCCACTGCTGAACGGCTCTCACAGTCAGGAAGTTCTTCCTAATGTTCAGATGGAATCTCCTCTCTTGTAGTTTGAAGCCATTGTTCCGCGTCCTAGTCTCCAAGGAAGCAGAAAACAAGCTTGCTCCCTCCTCCCTGTGGCTTCCTCTCACATATTTATACATGGCTATCATGTCTCCTCTCAGCCTTCTCTTCTTCAGGCTAAACATGCCCAGTTCCCTAAGCCGTTCCTCATAGGGCTTGTTCTCCAGACCCTTGATCATTTTAGTCGCCCTCCTCTGGACACATTCCAGCTTGTCAATATCTCTCTTGAATTGTGGTGCCCAGAATTGGACACAATATTCCAGATGTGGTCTAACCAAAGCAGAATAGAGGGGTAGCATTCTGCTTTGGTTAGACCACATCTGGAATATTGTGTCCAAGTTTTGGAGTTGCAGTTCATCTACATCTAGAGAGCACTGGGAACTCAAACAATGATGGAACTGGACCAAACATAGCAAGAATACTCAGTATGACCAAATGTGAACACTGGCGGCATTTGGGGAAAATAGACATTGACAGTTGGGAGTTATAGTTGCTGGGATTTATAGTTCACCTACAATCAAAGAGCATTCTGAACCCCACCAACAATAGAATTGGCCCAAACTTCCCATGCAGAACCCCCATGACCAACAGAAAATACTGTGTTTTCTGATGGTCTTTGGCGACCCCTCTGACACCCCCTCATGATCCCCCTAGAGGTCCCAACCCCCAGGTTGAGAACCACTGACCTAGAGGACCTTTTCATCAACTATTCCATGACTACTGAACGACTTCTGACAGTAGAGCTCCAACAGCTAGATTAGCTGTTGAAATTTAAGATACAAGTGAAGACCTATCTCTTCCAGCAGGCCTACTCAGACATATTTACTGATGAATTTTAAACTCCACTGTATGCCTAATTTTTGTTTTGTGTAGTATTTGTTTTAATATATGTATTTTATGGAGTGTTTTAAAATGATTATGTGTTTGTTTATGTTTTAGTAATGATGTATTTAGTACAGTGGATGTGTAATGTAATTTCACAAGTGGATATTTATGCTGAAGCAAAATTGGTTCTTGGCTGATGCCTGCAATGCATCATTCTTTACCACTTTTTGGTAAAGAAATAGTAATTAGCATATATCATAATTCATCATGATTCTCACCTGTAGATATAAGGTTCACATATGATTTCATTTTCAGGAGATTCAGACTAGAAATGTTTTGAGTTTCCTTTTGCATGATCATGATCATGGTCTGAAGAATAGAGTCTGCTAATTGATCAGTTCATCTTGGGTGGTTGTGAACAAAAAGATGGAGCTTTTGAAATCCCATGGCAAGTGAAATATAGTTGTAGCAGAACAGAATTGTCATTTCATGTTCATGAAAGTGCACAATTAAAAAACGAAACCTAAGGAAATGAAAAACAACAAAGATTATCTAGACAAAGTCAGATGATTTCAATAACCATTAAAATCTATTTGAATTAGCAACTGGCAAGAAATCAACTATGGGGCATACACAGCCAGAATTGTTTTGGAACGTAATTAAATGATTTGAATCAAGCTCAGTGGGGATGGAAGTAGGAACACCAAAATAGCAGGAGAGAACTGCATCTTGAGGGATGCAGGGCAAAATGAAAGCCGTTGTGTGATTCTATCCGTTATGAATGAATATTATCAGTCACCTGAAACCCACCATGTGTTTGGCAAATCTTGTATATGTTCACGGCAGGCAAAATTTGTACGCATTTAAAATGAAATTGGAGATATGTTTTATATCACCGTTCTCAAGTAATTCTAATCTTTACACTCCCAGTAGTCTGCATTCCCATTTAGTTGTCATGAAAGGTTCTCAATGCACAAGACGTAAAACCCCCACATTGCAACAAGTGAAAAGTAGAAGTGCAGTAATACACAGTGCCTTTGGAAAAAAACATCTCATTTGAGAAAACCTTGAAAGAACTGAAATCCAAGATAATTGAGCAAATGGATTTTGTGTGTGAAAATAGGCTGTTCGAGGTCTGGAGGACTACATACAAAATTCTACTCATTCAGTTAAAAAACCATATGAAGTCTACTGTGCAAGTTTGGACTAATTCCAGATATAATTGAAAGAAGCTGTTTGAGGGCTGTTATTAGTGGTAAGATTTCCCCCCTCAGAGATGAAGCACAGCAGAGATGTGGTACAAACAGCTGGAATGAATTTGGTTTTGTTAGCAACACCAAAGGGTCGGTTCAAGTTGTTAGTACTAATATGAAAACAATGAAGACTTTTCCTATAAAGAAAACCTCAGGAAATAATATATTCTGCCTCTCCAGTTCAATAAATACATAGTCAATTGAAAAGAATGCTCTAAATACTACCCATTAAAACATCACTTTGTTGTAGGAAATTCTACACTGCTGAAATTACATCGCCTATGATGAATGCTTCTGAAAAGATTTCTATTTGTGCTTTCAACTTCAGTGCTCATTACTGTTTAAGAATCCATTTATAATGAATGCCTTCAAAGAAAGGGTATAAAGTACTGTTAAAGGTGTAATTTTTTTATATGTTAGTTTACGAAATTGTCTATTATGCTATACCACATACTTGGTCTCTCAATGTTATGTCTCTTCTCATGAAACTAAAAATGATCTGTGCAGTACTTTGGGAGCCTCTTGAACAAACCTTTAAGATTTCTATATTTTATTTTAATCTAGAATCCATATTTAAGAGCCAATTTTGACCAAACTAAATATTTAGACAGGTTAATGTCACAAACATTTTCATGCAATTGTTTCCATAGAGAACACTATATTAGTCTGTAACAGGATAAAGGAAAAATGGAATGGTAAGGAATCTTCAAGACAAACTAGTTTATTTCAGCATGAGCTTTTGTGCACATTACACCTACTTCTCCAGTGGCAGGTTTTTTTGTTGAAATTTGAACACAATAATCTATTTTATGATGTAGTTTTATTTGTTTTTACCCTGTGTAATTGCCTTTAATAGTTTTTGAAGTATTATATTAAAATACTATTAAAATATCGGAAAGTAGTCACATAATTGCTCTTTACCTTTCAGAGCTCTCTCTTACATCTACCCTCTTGCTCCTCCCACTGGGGTATAAAAGGAAGGCATGAAAGCAGGCATGGGTTATTCCAAACACAGCTGTCTTAATGTGAAATTGTCTGCTAGCTTGAGTTCCTATTCTGAAACTTAAAGCCCTGTTAGTTGCTTTTAGTGTTTCTTTACATCCAACTGACTCCAGAAAATGCCTACATGTCTATCAAACCAACTAAATGTTTTGAGTCCATGGCAAACAAAGAAAAAGCCAAATCTTGGAAGACCAAGAAGACAGCAGGTTGAGAACCATTGGAGCAGCTGGTTCTGGTGAAGACCCCAGAACATGCACACTTGGACTGCAGGTGAAAACTGAAGAAACTGTGGAAACTGAGGTGTCTACTACTTTCACTTGACTAGATGCCCTCCAGCTCCTCATTTCCCCCCCAAAATTTACCCGAGGTCCCGGAAAGTTCTCCTGATGTGCAAAAATGATCCATCAGGAGGTGTGTGTGTGTGTGTGTGTGGGGGGGTCATTTTTGAGTATTAGGACAACTCTCTGGAGGGAGTCTGTGCTGTCAGCAGTAAGGCTCAGATCTGTTGAGGTGTCAAATTAATTCAGAGAAAACTGGGATGTCCCAATTTTCTCCAGATTAAGCCAGGTTTACCCGGATGCCTCAGGTAAACCCATTACCTATCACGGCCTTTTGGGCTATGGAATGTGAGTTGCTCTAGATTACATAACGGTTTTCCATGCCTCAGTTTCTCTCATAGCCCTGGTCCAACCCTTGAACTGTTACCTCTTTGCTGTTGTTAGACAGAAAAATCATAATTTAAGGGTTTATGAGACCCGAGAATTCATGATGATACAATCCAGATGGAAAGGAATACACTAAAGAATGCAAGATTACGTTTTCTGATATGGTATCTCTATCCTGAAATCTTCGGGCAGTATTTTTCCAAGCTACAAATATCAGTTTAACCAATTTGCAAGGCAATAACAAGCACCTGCTTAATAAATTATAATCTACCTAAGGGAATAGTACAGCTAAGAGAATATTATTGGCATGATTTTAAATAGTGTGTTTGGGAAATGCCAGCAAATTTGCATCTTTATATGAAATAGCCCTGTGCACCTATATTTCATGGTGTCTGTACAAGTTACTTGGCAGTGTAAAATGTGACGTGTACATGAATAGCATACCAACATTGTTGGCTCATCTACTGATATAATTTCTTCACTTGCCTGCAAATGATAAGGACTTTCATGAAAAGCACTAAGTCAAATGACCCTATCCTCATATTGCATTCACTCCTAAATTCCTTAACTATGTACTGTGAAGTAAGCAAGTTGGACTTCTTAACCCAGAATCCAGATTGGCATCCCTTTGCTGATGGGCATCACATTGTGCATTGCTGCTTAATTCTATTTCAATCATTTGTAAATCCACTTACAAGGATGTAGTAAATTCCTGCCCATTTTTGATCATGGCACACAGCTACTTTTGTTGGTTATCAAGCATGTTTTTTCCTATTAGTGGCTCAACTCAAGGCTAGCTCAAGACATTATGTTGCCTGAGGAAATGTATAAGAGGGTATCCTTTTCATTTCGTGGACAGAAACTGATTTGATTAATAATCAGGCTAGCCTTAGACTGAAAACTGGAGAAGACTTTAATGACTGTGTTGAAGAAGGAATTCTAGCAGTTGTTGCTTGTTACCTGGCTGTATGATAAGCAATAGCAGCTGAAATCCCCTCTTCTACACAATTTCAACAGGTATTGCTTGTTACTTGGCTGTATGACAAGCACTAGCTGCTGAAACCCCCTCTTCTACACAAGAATGAAAGGTACAGGGTCCTTCTCTAGTCTTCTGTCTAGCAAGTGTACTGATGGAAACTTTCTCAATGCAGCCAAAGAGATTGGATCCTCTGCTGCTCCTGATCAGTTTATGGGGAGGAAGACAGATTGTCTTCAACAAGGGATTCAGGAAGAATGCTATAATGCCATTGCTGTCCGCTAGCTTCTGCTATCTGCGGTTGCCTAATGATAGGCCTGTCCCTATAGCTGAATCCTGTCTAAGTGGAACATATATATCAGATTCAGAACTGGCACAGATGAACAGCTATTCAGATGTGACACAAAAGGTCTGTGAATCTGTAAGGATAGGTGTTCTTCATTTTTTACTCCAGTGATATCTGCTTTTGATGTAGAACTTCCAGCAATGGAAAGGAACTGCTGCAGATATTTCTATGGTGGTCAGAGAGGAATCCTAGGGCCCTTCCACACAGCCACATAGCCCAGAATGTCAAGGCAGAAAATCCCACAATATCTGCTTGGAACTGGGTTATCTGAGTCCACATTGCCATATAATCCAGTTCAAAGCAGAAAATGTGGGATTTTATTCAGCTGTATGAAAGGGGCCTAAGGCTCCATCTACACTGAGAAATAATGCAGTTTCATAATACAGTTTAACTGCATTGAACTGTATTATATGAGTCAACACTGCCATATAATGCAGATAAATGTTAACACAAATTGCAAAAAAAAAAAAAGAATTACTCAACAAACATAAAAGAACTACTTAACAAATGTAAACACAAAAATAAAACAAAGTCACACACATACACACAAATACACAACAAACAAACAGAAAGACTAATTTACAAATCTCACTAATTGTATGCTGATTTTTTATCTCTGTTTATCTCCTTTTTAAATGCTGTTATACAATCCCATTTCTCCTATTCCGCTTTTGTGCCAGCATACCAGCATTAAAGTGACTCCAGGGAGTGGGATTCTTTTCCTCTCCTCCTGGCTGTTATTTATTTATTTAATATATTGCAGATAAATTTGCCTTTTAAAATGTTGTTCTGTTCTGAAGTTGCACCAAAAGAAATTCAGAGCACTGGAAGTTTGAGAAGGCAGGATTATGAGGACATGCAGAAATACAACTGTGGCACTGCGGACTGAGGAATTGGTGCAATTACTCAAATGAAGGGAACTGAACGATTGAAAGTGCTCATCCCAACACGTATCTGCTATCTATCATAGGGCAATTGCTGTGGAATAGCGGCTTTGTGCAATAAAATTCTCTGTCTTTAGCAGCAACTGTTAAAAGCCACACACTAGTATATTCACACTTTTGTATGTCACCAACAGGATTCCACTTATATTCAGAAGTTTGTGGGGTTTTTGAAATGGTGGAGTTTGTAATGTTTCTCTGGATTCTTCCTACTTTGCAAACAACAACTGTAGAATAGTGTTTGGCGTTATGTGTGATTGAGTTCTGTTCTTGTAACTTTTCTTCATGAAGATACTATTTTTGCATCTGAAGGATGGTCAAAGTATGAGCCTCTAGAGCAGTGGTTCTCAACCTTTGGGTCTCCAGGTGTTTTGGCCTACAACTCCCAGAAATCTCAGCCAGTTTACCAGCTATTAAGATTTCTGGGAGTTGAAGGTCAAAACATCTGGGGACCCATGGGTTGAGAACCATTGATCTAGATGTCATTGGAGTTCAGCATCCAACATTCTTCGCCAACTAGGGATAATGGATGTTGTAGTATAGCAACTTCTGAACTTTCTAACTTTATTAGGCCTGGAAGGTTTTGTTCCCTTACAAGATCATCCAGCAATAACTGCAGTCTGTAGTAATTAATGATGTAAACATTAATGGTAGGACTGAGAATTGTACATTCCTCCATAGATTGAGGAGCTGCATCTTCCAGTAGTTTTAGCCAGCACAGAAAATTGTATCATCTGGAGAATTTCATATATAACATCCTGACCAACATGAATAAAAGCCTCATGGAATGAATGAAGATTTTCCTGACTTAGATCACTGTTGTTATACAAGATAGATTTATTTCTATACTTTGTAACATGGAGACGGACTACATTCCTACAGTTTTAGAAAACAAAGGGCAAAGCAGGATCCAACGTCTTGATTTTCCCACATCTGACTGTAGACAGCTATTCATTCCTAATGTTTCTTTTGTCAGTGGTATGTTTTGCTAACCTTTTAAATTCAGCAGCCTCCAGGGTGGATGTGTTAATGCACCTTTGTTCCTGTTCCTTAATTTCTACTGACCAGGATTAGATTTAAATAAAACACACAGGAACAAAATCCTTCAAAATACCACTTGAAGACGTAGCGGGCTGCATCGTGCCTTGTTGCAGCGAACAGAGAGGAGCCAATTAAAACATACCAGTCTTTTCTGAAAAATAATTTTAAGCAACTAAGCCTAGTTCTTCATAGATAAATATTTTTCCCCCATGATTTTTCACAGACTGAAAACATGTCCTCCCTCAGCTTCCCTTCCTCCATGAAGCCTGAGAGCAAAGTCTTATGCTGTAGAGAAGCCAATTTGTCCTGGACATTAGAGACCAACTTTCATATTCCCATGTAGCTCACAAGGATCATGGGTGGTCTGAAGAAAACTGTCATTCTGCCTCACAGGGTTGTTGTGGAGATGAACAAAGTAAGTGGTCTTGCTCTTCTGTACAGTTGCTTCTTCCTTACATTTGAACTAGGCATTGAAAGAATAGTGAAAAAGTATTACTACAATGAAGAAACATGTTTCTTGAGTGCTAGTAAACCCTGATGAAATTATTCCTGGACTGATAGCCCCAAAGTCTTTTTTAAGTCACGGAAAAACATGAAAGTTATGTTTGTTTCAAACATATATCTAAATGCAAAAGCTAGTACCAGTTGAATAGTCCCAATGAATCAATAGAATTTATCTAAGTTTTGATTTACTAAGTAAGATTTCACTAGATGAAATGTTATTTGTTGTCAATCTGACTTCAGTTTATGCTGATAGTATAAACCAGTGGTTCCCAACTTTTTTTTTTAACCAGGAACCACTTTGACCAGGGAATACTCGACCAGGGACCACTTGGACCAGAGACCACTTTGACCAGCAACCACTCTCAAACATTAGTGCCAAAAGAGTTACAAATCAGTTTTTGTTCAATGTTAGATTTGGTTTGGTTATTTGGGGTGCTAATTCATAAAATTGCATTGGAAAGACCACATCATCTCTAGTTTCTGATACAGAGCATATTCCATCCAGTAGTCATCATCTGCTTGCCCACAGAAAACCATATTTAATAATCTAGAGCCGTGAACTTTATTTTAGGTTTTGCAGCCCACAGGTTGGGAACCACTGGTATAAATGAGGACATCTTAGGTCCCATCTACAGTGCCATATAATGCAATTTGAACTTCATTATAATACTCATTGTAGATTCATATAATGTAGATTGAACTGCATTGAACTGGATTATATGAGTCTACACTGCCATATAATCCATTTCAATGCAGTTAGCCTGCATTTTGAAACTGCATTATATGGTAGTGTAGATGGGGCCTTAATGATCATCAACTGCTCCTCTCAGGTCTTGCAAACACAGGGCTGTAGATTCTTTGATTGAATCAAGGCACCTATAAAGTGATCTTCCTCTCCCACCTTCCACTTTATACAGCATTATTGTCATCCAATGAATCATAGCATGTTCAAAGAACAATAGCCTTAGGACCTCATCATATTTAGATCCTGAAGCCAGGTACAATGGACAAATCCATGGGGCAGCATGGTGAATCTATTGGGTAGCAGAGGAAAACACTGCTCCATGCCCCAATCCCCATCTTGGCTTCCCCCCACGCTGCTCCCAGCTTACTCAGTCAGAGCATGGACAGTCACTCATGTTCTGAATTATTCCTCCCAGCATGCAGCCCCATTGGAAGTAGCCCTATGTCATGTGATGGGCTCTGCACTGGCTCTGTGTTAAGTGTCCTACGATTGGGCAAAAGCACCAAGTGATGAGGTTGTGAGTTTAGACATCTTGGTTTTGAAAAAGATTTCAGGCTTGATTTTTTATCTGAAACTCCTTATTGGTATACAAAGAAGTCTTTTCTTTTATTATCACAATTCAAATGAGCAGATTTCCTTCCCACCAGCCTTCATCACTACCCATCTTTCACAGCTACAAATAGAAATTGGAATGAGTTGGATCTAGCAATTGGATTTTAGCCTTTAAGTGTTAATGTATTGTCGAAGGCTTTCATGGCCGGAATCCATGGGTTGTTGTAGGTTTTTCCGGGCTATATGGCCATGTTCTGGAGGCAATTTTTCTCCTTACGTTTCGCCTGTATCTATGGCAAGCATCCTCAGAGGTAGTGAGGTCTGTTGGAACTAGGAAAAATTGGTTTATATATCTGTGGAATGACCAGGGTGAGACAAAGGACTTTTGTTTGCTGGGGCTAGCTGTGAATGTTTCAGCTGATCACCTTGATTTGCATTCAATGGCTTGGAAGCACCTGGGGGGAATCTTTTGTTGAGAGTGATTTCATGTGCCTGTTTGTTTCCCCTCTGTTGTTTTGCTGCTGTAATTTTTGAGTTTTTTAATACTGGTAGCCAGATTTTGTTCATTTTCATGGTTTCTTCCTTTCTGTTGAAATTGTCCACATGCTTGTGGATTTCAATGGCTTCTCTGTGTAGTCTGACATGGTGGTTGTGCGAGTGGTCCAGCACTTCTGTATTCTCAAATAATATGCTGTGTCCAGGTTGGTTCATCAGGTGCTCTGCTATGGCTGATTTCTCTGGTTGGAGTAGTTTGCAGTGCCTTTCATGTTCCTTGATTAATTTATGTCTAACATTTTTTGACTTTTATTTTAAAGATTGTTTTTCAAAATAAAATTCTTTGGAAAAATAATTCAATAAATTTTGAATCAAGATGGTTTCTCAGCAGCACATTTTAAATGTTATAGCTTGAGAGCATCTCCCCCATCATCAATCCTTCTATTATTTTGAAGGCTGGTGGTATGTGAATAAAAATGTTCTGTGGGAAACAACCTGGTGTATCTAGTTAAATTTACTTTTGCTGTGTACATAACCACTATGGTTATTTGGGCAGGCCAAATAATAGCTCAACTGGCATCTTAGTTGGCTTACTTTTATCAGAGCCAGTAATCTGCTGAATCGGATGTGTAGTAAACTCATTAGTGTAATTGATTTATTTCTTTTAAAACTCTTGATTCCTGAGCTAACACATTTCTGCTCCAGAAGAAAGGTTAAGTAACCAAAAGCCAAGAACCAAGAGCTTGTTCTGGACCTTTAACAAAGGAAACAGGTACTCAGTTTACTTAGAAATCTACATTAGCACTGTTGTCTCTGATTTCTCAGGGATGAGAGTAAGAACCTAATCACATGGACCTTGAAAGCATGTGGGACCATTTGTGAAGTGAAGGGAATTGTATCTTTCGATCCCCAATCATCCCGTTTCAAGTTCTGTCTTCCCATCACATGATGCTTTCCTTCATTATATCAGTGTCATTATATCAACCACTTTTCCATGTTCCCCTCATGCTAGGCTTTCTTTTCCTCTATTAGAACAGTGTTATGTTAAAAAGCTAGCAAGACACTAGATTACTATTAAGTACATATTGCATACTGTTGAAATTTTAACCCTCTTCATTCATATTGTCTGTCCAATAGTAATAATATCCTAAGGTTGCCTTATTATTGAAATCCATTTTGAATTGAACATCTAAGTGCTATAAGTGCTAGAAGAAACTCAAGTTCAGTAACAGAACATGCTTTCCATACAACAAATGCCAGGCCCATTTCCTAGTATCTCCAACTGAAAGACCTGGCAGGGAAAACAGAAGGATGAAGATATCAGGCACCTTCTTGGCATCTTACATCTCTGGAGACTTCTCATTTTTTTTGGCAACTCAGGGATAAAAAATAAATCAGGTCGTTGCTGAAGATAAGAGGGATCCTGGAAAACTGCTGACAATGAAACAAACAATATTGTACCTTGAAATCTGAAGTCTTTATTGGAGAGAAAGTCATTGAATAATTAGTCCAAACTCCTGCTACAGTATTTGTTTAAATCATGTCAAATTACAGATCAAGTCTGATGACCCTATGATCAAGCATATTGAATTACACAGCAAAACAGATAGGCAAACACAAAGACATATTTTAAATTATGGTATAGATTTACAGAGTGCCAGCATAGTGTAGTAGTTTGAGCATTAGGCTATGACACTGGAGACCAGGGCCATGGAAACATATTGTATGATCTGGGCTAGTCATACTCTCTCAGTCCCAGAAGAAGGCAAAGGCAAACTCCTGATTTTATATGTTTTTATTGTGTTTTTACAATAAACTGTTTGCTTATATTCCTGGACTCTTGTGTGGTGCAGTGGTCATAGGTGTTTCCAGGCCGCAAATGATTCAAAACAGGCAAATCTGTCAGATACTATCACATGTGTTTTTTGGCATTAGCAATGGTTCTGACATGAGAGGAAGTCACAGGGATGAGGGAGCAAGCTTGTTTTCTGCTTCCCTGGAGACTAGGACATGGAACAATGGCTTCAAACTACAAGGAAGGAGATTCCATCTGAACATTAGAAAGAACTTCCTGACTGTGAGAGCTGTTCAGCAGTGGAACTCTCTGCCCCGGAGTGTGGTGGAGGCTCCTTCTTTGGAGGCTTTTAAACAGAGGCTGTATGGCCATTTGTCAGGGGTGCTTTGAATGCAATATTCCTGCTTCTTGGCAGGGGATTAGACTGGATGGCCCATGAGGTCTCTTCCAACTCTATGATTCTATGATTCTATCCTTCTGAACAAATCTTGCCAATAGGTTCACTTTAAGGTCACCATACATCGAAAATGATTTGAATGCACACAATTATAGATTTACATCTTGCTACACTGATTTTTTTAAATGTTTAGTAGACAATTTATGATCTGTTTCGTTCTGCGTAGGCTACTATTTCTTTACAAGGCTATGTAACTATCTATGGTTCTTTTCTTTATTTCCAAGTTCCTCAGGAAATTAAAGAAATCTAAGCAATAATGTGGTTTAGTTACCTTATAGAGATTAAAGAGGTAATTGTGATACCGGTTATTATTTGGCATGATCATTTGTAACAAAATTCTGCATGTTGAGGCATGTGGTTCTTGCCCATTCTTTATAATAGGTTGGTTCTTTCAGGGGAAACATTGTGCCAACTCCAGCTTGTCAACTGCAGCTTTCAAATTAATACTTTACATAATGAGTGTTTTGCCTTCTCTTGAGGACATTGTCACAGACTGTTTTTCTTGGGAGCCATCACCTTTTCTAGGAATCCACACCTCACCTATGGTAAAGTCATGTTACTAGGGTTTGTGCACTTTGCTAGAGGAGGGATAGGCAACTCTTGGCTTTCTAGAAGTTTTCCCGTCAATTTTCACTTACTTAACCAATAATGGAAATGATGGAATGTAGTCCAACAGGCTGAGGAATCTGTAGCCCCCCAGATATTGTTAGACAGACTCTCAGGAACCAATCAGCCAAACCAAAAGAAACTGAAATTCAAGAACATTTGGCGAACCATAGGTTCTCCAGTCCTTGCAAGACTAGAGTTTGCAAGACCTGAGCATGGCTCTTGATGATAGGTAACATGGAGGTTTGTCATTCATGAGGTGGCCATAAGTCAAAGTTGACTTGATGGCAATTAACGATAAAGCAATACTTGTGAAAACAATTATTGAATGGTAAGATAACATGCAAACAAAACCTGATTCTCGGATTTAGGCTTAGGTGAAATGATTTGTTATTATTGCATGCCTTGAAATTGTTTCCGGCTTTTAAGGATACTGAGGTGAACCTATCATGGGGCTTTCTTGGCAGCATTTGTTCAGGTGAGGTTGTTACCTTATTTATTATGGGATAGCATAATTTGCCCAAGATCATGAGGTGGATTCAGTGGGTGAGTGAGGATTTTGAGCATGGTCACCAATCCAAGACTCAAACCATTACATCAGAGTGGCAAAATGGTTAGACTTGTGTGAAATGGTTACATTTGTTGAGCTGCGTTGTTGTAGGTTTTTCAGCCTGTATGGTTATGTTCTAGAAGCATTCTTCTCTAGAATGCTTCTAGAACATGGCCATACAGCCCAAAAAACCTACAACAATGCAGTGATTCTGGCCATGAAAGCCTTCGACAACACACTGAACACGTTTGTTACACAATGGCCAAAAAAGTAAAACTGCACATATACTGTAAGGAAATTTACACGTCAATGACACTGACATTGATGATGCTATTCTGAAGCATGCTATAAAACAATGGAACCCTCCAGAATGGTACAATATTTTCCAAAACATCTTTGTTCTGCTGCAAACTGATTTCATTGAAATGATTTCAATTGCTGGTGTTTGCTATACCAGCAAATGCATCAATTTGTTAACCTACTTTCAGTCATCTTTCAAAAGCATGCCATCGTGTTGCTTTGGCAGTTTCTAGGTGTTGTTTTTAAGGATCTATTTTTATTTTTATTTGCATCTGCTATACATTGAAGCATGAAGCATTATCCCTTTTTGATCAAGGTTTTTAAAGCCTTATTGAAGAATGATAAATATTTTCCTGTGCAAACTACAAAGACATAATATTAATCTTTTTAATAACATAAAACATTGTTCCTTTGTAGTTTGCAGAGATGAATTTATATTTATCATTTTCCAAGAAGTCATCTGCAATGATATACAGATATTGTTGCCAGGTGCTGAGGGTCAAAAGGCTTGCCTCCTCTTTGTGCATACAGAACTTTTTCTTCCATTAAAGTGTATGGGACAGCCTTAATACTGTACCAGGAAGGGACAGCGGGTTAGGGATGGGAAAATCAAAAATATCTGGCATGACTCTGGTGGAAGCTGATCATAGAATTGCACTAGAGGACCTTAGAATTCCTAGATGTGTGTTCTCTTTCAAAGTCTTTTGGTCCATAACAGGGGAAAGTCAACCACAGAGTCACACTGGTCGATCTAGAGCAGTGGTTCCCAACCTTTTTTTGACCAGGGACCACTTTGACCAGGGACCACTCTCCAACATTAGTACGAAAAGGATTATGAATCAGTTTTTGGTCAACTTTAGATTCGGTTTAGTTATTTGGCATGTTGATTCAGAAAATTGCATTGGATAGACCACATCAGCTCTAGTTTCTGTTACAGAACATATGCCATCTAGTAGTCACCATCTGCTTGCCCACAGAAAACCATATTTAATAATCTAGAGCAGATTCTGAATCATCATCCCGAATAACCCCAGGCACAGGCCTAAAATGAAGACACCAAGTCACTTCTATTTCCAGGCATCACATGGAATGGCTCCTCACAAGGGGGAGGAAGGAGGAGGAGAAGCAGCAGTCGGGACACTTGATGTTGCACTTTTCATGGGTAGTAATCCTCTCACCTCCCGACATCACCTTTGCCTTGGCACTATAAGCGTGTTTCACGCAGCCAATTGCATTTGTTGCAACGGTGTAGTAAAGTTGAGGCCCCAGACCATATTTTAGTTCCTGGGGACCACTGGTGGTCCATGGACCACAGATTGGGAAACACTGATCTACAGATTCCTAGAGAAAACATCTTAATCAAGCCTGCAAAGAATCAAACACGCAACAGTCAAAACTGCAAATGTGGAGGGACAACCGTAAATAATTCTAGCACTGTATTGTCGAAGGCTTTCATGGCCGGGATCATTGGGTTGTTGTAGGTTTTTCTGGGCTATATGGCTATAAACCTACAACAACCCAATTCTAGCACTATATTCATCATGAATTGCCAAAATTATATCCCATTAAATTCTGGGATTTATAATCTAGTGGATTTATAATCTAGAATGACTAGCCAGTGCTCTTCATGCCTCACCAGACTACAAACCACAGTATTTCACAAGATGCAACCTGAGAAGTTCAAATGGGATCACAGAGCTAAAACTGCATATTGGGTATGGGCTCTAACACTTGATTTTCACCCATAGAAAATAAAGGTTGGGCTTTTTTCTGCAGATTTGGATAAAATGCTTTTCCTATCTGCACAATCTTATATCTTGTTCCAACTTCTATCAACATTACCTATCTTTTTTGATATAATGATGATAATCCTAGAAACACTTGGGTCGTGATGGGTTCAGGAGCAGCTGGTACAACTTTGTTCTTGCTTCAAATACCAGTTTTATCTAGAAATCCAGGCATAGTCAGGCAGTTCTGTTCAACATTTTGGGAGCAGAATGCCGTGGGAGTTCTATTGGCACAACATAACATACTCATCTGCACCCCAAGATTCATTTTTGTTTCTATAATATATTACCAACATGAGTTGGTTACTAAGATATTTGTAACTGACTAAAGGAGTGCCCTGGAAAAAAATACCTGGCAAAACAATAATTGATTTACTATTTGAGATAGCAGTAAATCTTATACAAAGTAAATCTGAAGTAAGATTCCATACATGTTTGCATGATAAAGTCAGGGGCGGCTCAACCCATTACGCAAAGTAAACATTTGCAGTATAGTTGATTTTGCCCAGGGGCGCTCTTGAGGCGCTCTTGGGGAAAATTAGACCTTGACATATGTGAGTTGTAGTTACTGGGATGTATAGTTCACCTACAATCAAAGAGCATTCTGAACTCCACCAATGATGGAATTGAACAAAATATGGCACACAGAACTTCCACAATGAACAGAAAATATATATCAGTGATTGGTTGGCGGGGGGATACTGTTTGCTTACCGTTGAAAATTACCTAGGGCTGCAACTGGATAAAGTCAGTCATATTATTATTCCTTGTCCTTAACTGATGATTTATTGGCTATTTGTTTGATCTATTGTTTTCACTGGTGATGGCTCCTGCTGAAATGATTGCAGAGATGTTTTAAAAAGCAGACCAGAAAGAAGACTCCATCATCTCCTTATTTGAATGTAGAACTAGGAAGACCAGGATTTGAATCCCTCCAGTTATAGAAACCCACTGGGTGAGCTTGTGCAAGTCACAATCTCTCAATCTCAAGGGAAGAGGAAGGCAAATCCTTTCTCAACTAATCTTGACAAGAAAGCCCTGTGATATATTCTCCTTAGGTTTGCCATAAGACTCAATGACTTGAGGGCACACAACAAACTGGCAACATATTGACTACTTGCATATAAGTAGATGTTGAATCTAGATCTTCAAGCAATCCTTTGGGGGTTTGATGGCAGATGTGTCAGAGGAGAGAGCAAGCTTGTTTCCTGCTGCCCTGGAGACTAGGACATGGAACAATGGCTTCAAACTACAAGAAAGGAGATTCCATCTGAACATTAGGTAGAAATTCCTGACTGTGAGAACTGTTCAGCAGTGGAACTCTCTGCTCCCGAGTGTGTGGAGGCTCCTGCTATGGAGGCTTTTAAGCAGAGGCTGGATAGCCATCTGTCAGGGGTGCTTTGAATGCAATTTTCGTGCTTCTTGGCAGAGTATTGAACTGGATGGCCCATGAGGTCTCTTCCAATTCTATGATTCTATGATGTATGACCAACAAATAAAATATCTCTTTTTAGACCTGTGTCCTTCATTTTTAGGTCATACATTTTTCACTGAGTGTGACAGATAATACATGCCTACATATCCCCTATGAGGAAAAAAGCCCAAGTTAAAGCTGCATGGATGGAGCTAGAATCCTACATTGAGGACCTTATAATGCAGAATCCTGATGCATCTATAGTGCTGGGAGGCGATCTTAATGCAAGGATGGGCCCAGATGACTTCTCTCTCTATAAGCAGCAGAACTGCCCACCACCAGCCTGTGAGGATGAAGAACCCCTACTTCCCCGCTGGTCCAAAGAGGTAGCTACCTCTGAGGATGCTTGCCATAGATGCAGGCGAAACGTCAGGAGAGAATGCCTCTAGCCCATGGCCATACAGCCCGAAAAAACCTACAACAACCCACTTAAAATTTTAATTGAAGGGTGATAACAAATATTATGCTTATTTTATGCCATCATACAAATGTCATTGCTTGAAGGCTTCCTGTTCTCAAAAAAGACACTCTTTTCCCATCTCCAAAATTGTCTTCTTATTTGATTTTTTAAAATTCAGCTCTATAACTGGTATAAGGATCTGGTATAAGGTAGATCAGTATCTACTGCCACATATCTCAATAACATAAAAAGTTGGCAAGAGTTCTGGGTTTCAAATGTTTAAGGGCAACTATAATAAATTGAATTTTTACTTAATTTTCAGAGTGGGGGAGGCCTGTAGTAACTGTTGTTGCTGCTGTTACTGTGTTATTATTCTTTCCTTTGCTCTGTGTCTATGTATGTACACATATATTTTAAGGTTGCATGTCTTTGGTAGAACCTATTGTTTTTGGTTCATTTACTTGCAAAGTGCTATGTACATGAATGGCACTATAAGATGCACAATAATAATAATAACAACAAGAACAGCAATACTAAAAAAACTGTCATAGGATATTAATATAGTCCTACAAGTTCTACCAGCTTTAAAGAGGAGCTTCGCATCTTAGTGCGAGTATTGTGCCAGAGTTGTTTTTTCCTCTAGAAATTTTTTTCAATCTTGGGAAGCTATTTTCTTCTATATAGTCCCTCATAAATATCTTGGTCATTTGGCACACAAACCTGTTAAACTGAAACTACCAGACATTCTCTAGTTCCTTCTGTTATCTTGTAATTTTAAAGATCTCCAACCCAATGAAATACACAGGAAAACATTGGCTTTACACCAATAGTAGTTGGGAAGCTGACCATATAGTTAGATAATATTTGTTCAAATCTGTACACTCACTCAGAAATGGGATGAAATGCTAATATACTAAGTAATGGAAGCAGTTATAAGCTATACAAATATCAGCCCAAACAGGCAACTATCCAAAGAGTGATGTGAGAGATTGTGAAGTCTCTTCCTTTGGTTCAAAACCCAGCTCAAACCTGAAGTTCACTGGGTGAATTTGAAACGTTTCTATCCTTCTGTTTACTTGAAATCTTCAGTTAAGACCCTCTTGTGTGTCCCTCTGATCTGAAAGGATAGGGTAGTGAATACATGAGAGAACATCTTAACCATAATCTCAGTTATGAAATTTAGTCTCAAGCAACCTATGGCTGGATTCTTGCGTTTTCAACAGTCAGGTTTGGAAGAGGGGGGATCAGTCTCTATAAATAGTTTTGGTTTGCGCTAATCTCAAAGTTGCACATCATTTTGGAGGCCCTGGTGTACAGAAAAATATTTATAAAACTCATAAAAGTTTATGATGAAAAGTCAACAGAGGGATCTTTGTACTATGTAAATGAAAAATGATGACTTAGTGTGCAGCTGTTGTAAAAAAGACAGGAAAATGGCATATTGTCATAATTAGAAATGGAATTAAAAATAAAACTCCTAATATCATAGCTGTCCTTCATGCATGGTGTAACCACATCTGGAATATTGTATACAGTCCTGGGTACCACATGGAAAAACAATATTGTCAAAGCAGATAAGGTGCAGAAAGTGTAACCAAGATGAGTAAATAAATAGTTCAGTTTTTCTATGATAAAAATGTTATTGTGTTTTTTTAACTATTTAGTTTAGTGAAGTTGCAGCAAATAAGTATTTATACTTGATATAGAGAAAGGGAAATTTAGAAGTTCTGAGCTATTTACTGAATCTTTGGTGAAGAGTGGTGTCTGGACAAGTAAACACACTTCTTTTAAGAGGATACAGTTATATCACACAATAATGGCATGTGTAAATTTGGATGGCTTTAGTGCTGCCCAAAGGCTACAAGTGGTTCTTGGACCCAACTTGTGGTTCCTGGCACTCCCAGTCAGTCTCCCACAAACTATCTCCCATTTTTTTTAAAAAAATCATGCTTTTCTGGCAATGTTTGCACCCAACCAAGCAGAACACCCTCCAAAGGCATGTAAATATCCCACCACACATGTATAAGCATCTCGGGACATAATACTATCCCTAAATTCTTGCTGAAAGGATGGCAAATACAGAAAAGACTGGGTGAAGAAATAGTCCTGTCTTCTAAGCAATTGCCCAACCTTAATTTGGAAGGTGATCCAACTCAATCCTGTATACAATGTTATATACGATATGATCAGTGTACAAGCTAAACAGATTTGGCGGCCCCTTTGCTAATCTGAAACTATTCAATTTTTCTGTATTTTGTAAACTCTTGCCCTGGATCCAGGTTACTAATCAGGATAATCAAAAGTTGTGCAAATCCATTTCCATAAGAACAATCCACAGCTTTTCATGAACTATACAATCAAAGGCTTTGCAATAACCTATTATTCACACGGGCTAATTTTCTTCCAAAACTGGTAGTTACTCTTTCTCTTGTAAGACCCCATGTACACAGCTGTATAAAATCCACATTGAATTGGATTATATGGCAGTGTGCACTCAGATAATCCAGTTCAAAGCAGATATTGTGAGTGATCTGCCTTGATATTTTGGCTTAAATGACTGTTTGAAAGAGCCCTAAGAGAATTAGTTTTTATTCCTTGTTGTTGTCCTTCTGTCATGAGGTGAAAATATTTCTATTCCTATTGACTGAGGAGAACCCGCTGCAGATAAGCAAACAGCTTTGCACACCATGTTCGATTAGTTTTATTTGCATTGCTGTCACCTGTATGGATACTTCTAATTCTATAGACACTTTAAAAACATTTTAACGATAATTTTGTGTGTGGTACATCTGTATGTGTTTTAATTTTTGCAAGCTACACCAAATCTCAGTTCTATGACAGGAGGTGAGAAATAAATAAAGTAGAATCCAAAATATGATCAGAATTCAAGATGTTCAAAGTTGCATAATATGTATCCAAATCCTGAGCTGATTCACCCTTATGAAGCAAACAAGAAAATGCTAGGCAAAAATCAGCAAGGTAGCTAGTATTCCATTTTCTGTTTTATCTCAGAAAGATTTTAAGCATTTTTGTGACTGTCTCTTCCACATTTCTGTAAATGTATAGAAACAAAAACCATTGTCCTACTGGTTAGATAAATAAAAAGTAGCAGAAAAATTGATCAGACTCCCTCAATGGTGTTTACTGTTTAGCTACACAAAGGGAAAAGTTGCTAGCTCTTTGTAGAGACTGTGTGTGCAACCTTGGAAAAAATGATGGGAAAAAGAGCCACGATATTGCCCTACATAGAGATGGATACACAACACTGAAAGGGGATGAACAAAGCTGGATGTTTCTGTTTTGACCCTCTCTGAACTCCTCTGACCAGTAAATGGCTGTGTTGGAGAGGATGGATGCAGCGAAAAGTCGGTTCGAATGGCAAGAAGTCACTCCATAGTTCCACTTGGCAGTACTTTATGCCACATCATCTTGATCTTGATCTTGATCTATTGACTATAAAAAAGGACTAGAACCCCGTCCTACCTAGAAGCTTACCTAGAAACTACAAGCCTTGTGAGATTTGGAGAATCCTTTGTCTCGATACATGAAGACCATCCAGTCTCAACCAAATTATTTCCAAACTTGGGAGTATTTTGTCACCTCTCTAATGCATGGGGTGGTAGAATGAACAGTGATCTCTCAGATAAGAGAGTTGACTTTACATAATCCTAGAGATGTCTATTGCTCTTAAGCTGTTTTCAGAAGAACCCAACATGCTGAGTTCCCTTGATACATGAATTGATTTAAGGCATTCTTTAATATAGAGCAAATCAATTGTCAGGGTGTGTGCATCCCATCATGAAACCCAGACTTTTCTTTATAGTATGTTTGAATCATGAAGTGTCATTCTTTGGAATATTGTTGCCCTTTCCTATTTTAAGTATTAATTCCAGAGCACCACTCTTGTCTATTAAGTTGTTATTACACATTCTGAAGCAATTTCAGGCAGCAAGGAGAGACATTTTAATTTCCTGCTCAGGCAGTCTCTGGTTTTAATTCAGTTTCAAGTGCCTGCATCTTGAACCATTTTCATCTTTATCTGAGTTCATCAAGATTTAAAGAACTGGAAACACTCATTTAGCCATTCCATGGTATTAATTCAAATATGGCATTAATTTGTTTCCACTGATCTCCATAGTTGGCACACATGAGAGTAGGGTTCACATTGTACATGGCTGGCAATGAACAGCATGTGACATACCAATGGTAAAATATAAAGAATGAATTTAGAGGTATGATTCGATTTCCAAGAATCAAAAATGATTGGCATGGAAACTATCTCGCAAGCATGAACATCAAACACAACACGCACAGACGTGGTATCAGATTACTCCTGAGAATGTTCTTTTAACCCCTAAAATTCAAGGTATGAAGCACCTCCTTCTACAACAGTTCCTTGCGGTCTGAGTGTCCCCATCTATGTATACAAAATGGAAAATAAATCAGTCCCTCCAATAATGTGACCTCTGAGAATGCTTGCCACAGATGCAGGTGAAACATCAGGAGAGAATGCTTCTAGAACATGGCCATACAGCCTGAAAAACCTACAACAACCCAGTGACTCTGACCATGAAAGCCTTTGACAATGCCTTGTTTGAATTTCTGGGCAAAAAAATTGCAGCAATAGCCAGGGACAGCTGACACACTGATGTGGCATTAGTGCTTTTCCTTCTCCATGGAATGGCCTTCAACTACTCCTCAGGTCATATCATCATTCATAATTTTGACCCCAAAACCTACCCTCAACTTATACATAAGACTGAGTTATATATTAGTATGCACAATAACTTTTTAATGCAGGAACAACCTATATATGCAGCGATGTAATTCCTGAATTAGGGTAGTTACATCTTTTTACTCCTCAATTGTAGCCATTGGCTGGATCTACAGTGCCCTATCTTTCAGGATCTGATCCCAGATTGTTTGATTTGAACTGGGTTATATGAGTCTACACTGCCATATAATCTGGGATAAGCAAAGTTGTGCTCTTGACAAGATCATGGTGAATGGCCATCACTTGTGGTCACGTGGGAGGCTTCCTATTTTGCCTTAGGAAGCTACAGGGGGAAGTCGAGTAGTGACGCTTCCTCCCATGAGATATGGCATATGGAGAGGAGGACACTAGAATATGGAGAGGAGGAGGATGGTTGAGAGATCATTGCTGGGCCTCTGGTTGAGAATTATTTTTATTTAGGCTTCCCTGGTCCACACCAGCCCAATGACCACATAACCCACACTGTTCAGTGAACCCTTGCTGGCTGCTGTCCACTAGTGTGGGTATTTTGTTTATATTTATGTTATTATAGAATTTTGTTTGACTATGTGTATTTAATTTATTGATACTAGGTTTTTAATTTGATATTAGGTTTTAATGCTACTTTTATATGTGGGTTTTTCTGGGATGTTATGTCAGTATCACATGTTTTATGTAAGCATTGAATGTTTGCCATTGTTATGTTGGAATCTGCCCTGAGTCCCCTTGGGGAGATAGGGCAGAATACAAATATAGTTGTTTTATTATTATTATTATTATTATTATTATTATTATTATTATTATTATGGGGGTCAAGGTAAGTTGCCTGAGGGGGTGTGTGGAGTGATGGGTTCTCCATGCCCCCTGTCTGGACCCCCTTTGATTTGCTAACTCCTCAGCCTAATGGGATAAGGTTGTTAGTCAAGATATGATTTGATCAAGATGCTAATGATTAATCAAGGAAAAGCTCTTCATTTGTCTAAGAACCCTAATCATTAACACCCCACGAGCAACTTTGAACATATTTTAATGACCTTTAACTGGGAATTTTTAAAATACTGTTTATATTTAATCCTGTTTTATTGTTTATATATTTTTAAATTTTAAATTGTATGCAGATGCTTTTCTGTTAAGCTGCTTTGAGACTCCTGAGGGAGAGATAAAGCGGGCTACAAATAATAATAACTTCTTTATTGCTACATTTGATGGTAAGACAGGAAGAGACTTCACAATCTTTGGTTTCTCACATAACTTTTTGGATAGTTGCCTGTCTGGGCTGATATTTGTGTAGTTTCCAACTGTTTTCATTCTTTAGTTTATTAGCATTTCATCCCATTTCTGAACGAGTGTACCCATTTGGACAAATGTAATTTAACTATATGGTCAGCTTCTCAACTACTATTGGTGCAAAGCCAATGTTTTCCTATGTCCTTCATTGTCTTGAAGAACTTTAAAATTACAAGATAACAGAAGGAACTGGAGAATGTCTGGAAGTTTGGGTTTGGCAGGTTTGTATGCCAAATGACCAAGAGATTTATGAGGGACTATATAGAAGAAAATAGCTTCCCAAGATTGACAAGATTTTTTTTCTAGAGCAAAAAGCAAATCTGGTACAATGCTAGTATTAAGATGTAAAGCTGCTCTTTAAAGGTAATAGAACTCATAGAACTACTATTTGGGTTCAAATTACAGGAAATGAGGTTCAACCTGATCATTAGGAAGAACTTCCTGACTGTAAGAGTGTTCAGCTTTTCTGCCTCAGAGTGTGGTGGAGACTCCTCCTTCGGAAGCTTTTAAACAGAGGCTGGATGGCCATCTGTCAGAGGTACTTTGATTGTGCTTTTCTTGCATGGTAGGGGGTTGGAGTACATGGTCCATGTGGTCTCTTCCACCTCTATGATTCTATATTAATATCGTATGATAGGTTTTTTTAGTGTTGCTGTTCTTGTTGTTACTGTTATTATTATGTATCTTTATAGTGCCATTTATGTACATGGCACTTTGAAGTAAAGGAACCCAAAACAATAGGTTCTACAAAAGGCAGATGTAGTGAATTCCCTACCTGTTAGGCTAGGAAAAGCCTAAAAATGGAGGCCCAGGAAGTTTCTCAGCCATTTTGGAAAGGGTGTCGGGGGCATCCATTTTAAAATCTCATTTCCTGAAGGGGGTGAGCTTAGGTACTTGGAGGAGTTAGTGATTGCCTGGGAGAGAGTGGGCAGAGCTTAACTTAGAAAAAAATGACTTTAAGGAGAATGACTTTACTTTAAAACCCTGTCAGGAAAGATTGAACCTGGGTGTCAAAGGAGAAGGAGCTAGGAGCTTGGAGTGGAGAAGAGATTAGTGAGAGAGGCCTGAAGTGGTCAGTTAGTTAGCAGAGATAGGTGGGAAGATTACAGCTATTGAGGAAGATAGCTCGGAAGTGGAGTGACAGATCCCAAGAGAAGGACTGTCTGTGTGGAGGTTGGGGTTACTTTCAGTAATCTGTGGAGGGAGAAAGGAGTGTAACTTGCAACTAAGTTTTGGAATTGCTTAAAGAAACCACACACTTTTAAGGCAATCTTTCAAACCAACTAAGCTTAATGCCTATCTTGTTCAGGTTCTCTTAAACAAACATCATTGTTTTATTGTTCACTACATCTGCTTCACGTGTGCCTCTGCGTATAAGGATTTAAAGCAGTTTTACTGAAGAAGCAAAGATCTATTGGTGGCAGCATATAGTTTAAAGAAGAAATCCTTTCAGTGTTACCTCAGTGCACAGGCCTGAGTGTGAATCCAGCACATTTTAGCTAAAGATACCCGTAGTAAGCAAAGGGCTTGACATTACTTTTAAGTTTGGTGGGTGCCAGTGAGCTTTCAAAAGTTTTCCGTCCAGAAGAAAGTTCCAGCTTCATTACAGCATTTTTGATTTTGGCTTTTAATGACCAGAAGCCACATTCAGATACAAGTGGTTGACAGTAGCTGGGATTTATACATCCCAATTAAGCCTCCATCTATTATATTGGTGTTCAGGGGTTGGGATTTTTATTCCCAAATAAATATCTAACTTTTATAAGTGGTGGCAAGTGCTGGGATTTTTATTCTCAAATAAATCCTTAACCTATATTATAGCATACAATTTAAAATATATGTATACATAGAAACAGAGCAAAGGAAGGAATAATAATATTGCAGCAGCAGCAGCAGCAACACTTACTTATTACACTGTTCCCCCACTTTCAAAATCATGTAAAAATTCAATTTATTATAGTTTATTTATTTTATTTATTTATTTGCTATATTTATATACCACCGTTTCTCAGCCTAGCCGGCGACTCAACGCGGTTTACAACATAATATAACAATCAACAGTATACAGTTAAAAGCATAAAAAACATAAAAAACATAAAAACACAATTCATGCATCAATACCAATCCAGTTCGACTCTTAACTAAATCCAGTTCGACTCTTAACTAAAAACGTGATCCAGATCGTCATCCATGTTGCCAGTCCTTTAGTCAGTTACCATTCGTTGCATTGGGTTAACCAAATGCCTGCTTAAACATCCAGGTCTTCAATCTTCTTTGGAATATCATCAATGAAGGGGCTGATCTTGCCCTTAGACATTTGAAATCTAGAACTCTTGCCAACTTTTTATGTTATTGAGATATGTGGCAGTAGATACTGATCTACCTTTTACCAGATCCTGTTGTAGAGCTAAAAACTCAAGAAGACAATATTCGAGATGGGAACGAGAGTGTCCTTTCTGAGAACAGGAAGCCTTCAAACAATGACATTTGTATAATGGCATAAAATAAGCAAAATATTTATTATCACCCTTTAATAAAAATTTTAATTCTCGTTATCTATGTGTGTCAACCCTGCCAGTCAATGCTAGAAGTACAAGGTGACTGGAGCAGTTTCTGGGACAGTAGATACATCTGATGGTTTCTAAAATGCAGTAATGTGTGTTCTGCATTAATATATTTACTTGGTTCACTACAAAATGGCAGTCTAAAATTTTTTTGCAGCATTTCAGCAGAAATTTATTATTTTTGTTTTAAAAATTCTGTAGTTATATCCAACCCCCCCCCCCCCAAAACAAACAAACATTTAATTGTAAGCCCAGTTTACAGGTAAGGAATCAATTTAACTGCAAGTTTAAAACTCTATGCTAATTTACTTTTTGAACCTTCACATGTGCATGTGCATGTGCATCTTTCCCAAGCCTCAGGCCTCTGTTTAAAAGCCTCCAAAGAGAGGTCACAAGTTCCACACTCAGGGTAGAGTTCCACTGCTGAACAGCTCTCATAAGTAGGAAGTTCTTCCTCATGTGAGAACTGTCCAGCAATGGAACTCTCTGCCCCAGGTGATGAAGTTTTCTTTCTAGTCTGCTTCTCAAAACATTCATGCAATCTTTTCAGCAGCAACCATCACCAGTGAAAACAATAGATAATAATATGAATAGCCAATAAATTGGCAGAACAATACAGTACAAGATATATATATATATAAAATTAACGACAAGGAATAATATGACTGACTTTATCATGCAAACATGTATGGAATCTTACTTCAGATTTACTTTGTATAAGATTTACTGCTATCGCAAATAGTAAATCAACTATTGTTTTGCCAGATTTTTTTCCAGGGCACTCCTTTAGTCAACAACCCATATCCTAGTAACCAACTCATCATGTTGATAAAATCTTGGGGTGTAGATGAGCATGTGGTGCCAATGGAACTCCCACAGCATTCTGTTCCCAAAATTTACTGCTATCTCAAATAGTAAATTAATTATTGATTTGCCAGATATTATTTTTTCAGTGCACTCCTTGAATCAATAACCCGTACCTTAGTAAATAACTCATGTTGATAATATATTGTAGAAACAAAAATCCGTCTTGGGGTTCAGATGAGTATGTTGTGCCAATGGAACTCCCACAACATTCTGTTCTCACAATGTGGAACAGAACTACTTGAAGATTCCTGGAGATAAAACTGGTATTTGAAGCAAAAACAAAACTGTACCAGCTGCCCCTGAACCCATCAGGACCCAAGTGTTTCCAGGATTATCATAATCATCATCATCATATCTAAAGAGGCAGGGAAATTCTTTGATGGTATCAGTTGATAGTTGGTACAAGATGTAAAATTGTGCAGATAGAGAAACTATTTTATCCAAATCTGCAGAAAAATCCAACCTTTATTTTCCAGGGATTAAAATCTACTATTAGAGCCCATACCCTAGATGCAGTTTTAGCTCTGTGATCCCATTTGAACTGCTCAGGTTGCATCTTATGAAATATTGAAGTTTGTAGTATGGCGAGGCATGAAGAGCACTGGCTGGTCATTCTAAAAACCCCTCCACAAGACTATAAATCCCAGAATTCCACTGGATTGAATCTTGGCAATTCATGTTGAATTTAATACTAGACTTGTTTGCAGTTGTCCCTCCACATTTGCAGTTCTGTGTTTGCAGATTTCATTCTTCACATATTTGATTAAGATGTTTTCTCTAAGAATCTCTACATTGTCCAGTGTGACTCTGTGGCTGACTTTCCCCTGTCATGGACCAAAAGATTTTAAAAGAGAACACATCTCTAGGAATTATTATATCCTTCAATGCAATTAATTCAATTATCAGCTTCCAGCAGAAGGCAACCATACAGTCATGCTGGAACACCTAAAAAGTAACAGAAAAGTGTTCACTCAGATTAAAAAATAGCTAGTAACTTTTTCATGGTTTTTCATTTTCACATGGGTTCTGTGCCCCTAACCTCAGTGAAAGTGATTGAGATCACAATACACTATTAAAATCTCCATTTGTAATACACCATGATCTTATCAATAGCACAACCATCTAATGGACTGTACAGGAATGTTAGTGGTGCAAATAACCACTATTTTCTAATGGAAAAGTATGATAAAAATTTGAAAAACAAATCTTCCTGCTAGAAATGTACTGTGTACCAGTAATTTTGGAAAATTTGGGTGGGAATATTGACCATAATGCAAATCTCTATGTGGGCATAACTCTCTTAGAAACAAACTTCCAGCAGAAAGCTCAATATTGTTTTACGCAAACTGCTCTAGTGCTTTCAGATAGACAACATTTTTCAAATGTGTTTATATTTCACTTTCAGGCTACACCAGATGGAGCATGTTTAAATACTTGTATACTAATGAAAGATATAGTGAATGCTTGAAATACCATGCATTTTACTACTGTTTTTCAGTCCCAGGTTGAGATGGAATTTTGACTCTACTCTGAATCCACTCAATTAGAAGTGGCCAGTTCAGAATGAATTTGTGATTCATTCTGATGAACTGACCTTTGCTGTAACTTGTAAGAATTTTATGAATTTTATTTTAATGTATTTTATATTGATGATTTATAATGCTTTTCTTATTGTATTGAATCCCATGTTGTTAGCCGGGCTGAGTCCCTCCTCGGGGGTCGAGAAGACCGGGTTATAAAAATAATAAATAATAAATATTACGTAGTTCAGACAAATTCTCACAACCACAGGGTACAGTTTAAGCAGAAATTAAATGCCCCGCATAAAACAATATCAACAGAATACAAATATGCTTGGCGGGAACGAGAGACGGTGGCCCACTGCCTGTGGAACTCACCCCCCAGGGAAATTAGGTCAACTGCTTCCCGCCTGTCCTTCAGGAAAAAAATTGAAAATGTAGCTATGGGACCAGGCATTTGGATAGTAGATTGATAAATGATAACAATGCTATGATAAATGGACTATGGACAGGCTTTGGACCAAGTTGTTGATTGTAGAACACAGATTTAGATTTGGCCAACTAATTGAATTTGCACTAATTTAAATGTTTTTAATTTATATTAATGTTTTATCTATTTTGTAATTGCTGTTTTATCTGTGCGTATATGGAAGGCACCCAATTGTTGCCAGCTGTAAACCGCCCTGAGTCCCCCTTTGGCGGTTGAGAAGGTTAGGGTACAAATATTTGAAATAAATAAATAAATAAATAATAATAATTAATGTTAGCTATACTATAGAAACATTTTTAACAGGACGTCTTCCCATCTGAATGTTTTCAAGCTCAAAAACTGGGAATACTTTAAATTTGAATGAGATTGTGATATCTCGTGGATCCCATACAAGGCCCCGAACCTAATAGATCACCAGTAACTATGAGTCAAGTCTGTCTACTGGATCTTTGGATCCTGTTTTGAGCTTGCAAGTGGCCAGATAAATTCATCTACAGACCACAGCAATAGACAGTGGAGGAGTCAAGACAGTCAGCAGAAACAGAAGTGTAGCCAGAAAGTCTGAGTTCCAGAAAATGAAAAGCAGTCTTGAGCTGGGTCCAACAATGATAAGGGAGTCAACAGAAAGAGTAAATCAAAGATACACCCTGAAGTACAGAAAAATCATCAAGCTTGACATATTGTACAAGGTCAAAATTGAGTTCAACAGAATGGCATTGACCATGCTAATTTATGCACATCTGTAAATCAGCTCACTTGGCCTAATACTTTTAAAGTAGATAAGGGCATTTCCTGCTCCTTTGAGACTGGCATTTTAATTTACAGTGTTCAATAGATGAAGTGCCTCTATATTTTCCTCATGATCTTCATGAACTGCATTGCATGCCATGACACAACTATAAAGCTACTCTAACTTGGTCTAGAGACATTTTTCACGGTTGTCCTTCCTGTTCTCACCTGTTCATCCTAAGAGGGTTCTTCCATAACACATGAACTCCATAATTCTATTTAATAGCCATGGACAGTGAAATTAGTCAGTTTTGCCTTCTCATACTTTGGATTTAAAATAAATATTCAGTTTTTCACTCCCCCACTCTATGTATAAAATGTGAATTTTGAGAATGTTTGGTCTGTTATTCAAAAATTAAATTAAAGTAAAATTCTCACTTTTGGCATTGAGAAAATTCAATATGTAGAGCCATTTTCGGTGTGGAGATGGTTATAATCACTTGCCTAACAGGTGGTAAGGAGGAAGAAACCACGTAAGGGTTAATATTTTCATTGTTGTTGAGTGTCCTCAAGTCATTTCTGACTTATGGCAATCCTATAATGGGTCTTCTTGGCAAAAATTGTTTGTCTTTGTATTCCTCTGAGAGGTCCAAAGGCACCAAGTGACCTTCCATGACTGAATGCGGATTCAAACCCTTGTCTCCACAGTCATCGTCCAGTACTCAAGATATGATACTGCACTACTCAAACCATGGTTAGGCATATGATTTAATATTTATTCCTTCTTATCTCCTGATCCCATTGAGAATCCCAGTGCTCCTAATGAATGGGGTCAGTCTATGGGCAACCGGACTTGTTTCATTATTTTCTGAAAAATGGGGCCTTTTTTTTTGCATCATGAAGGGAAATGGCAAAACTACCTCTGAGTATTCTTTCCGTAAGAGAACCTGATGAAATCCATGTAGATGCCAAAAGCTGATAAGCAATTTGAAGCTGCATACACAGACATTTGTAAGACATTGAAAATTTTATTCACAGCAAAAATGAAATATTTGTAAAAAAAATTAAAAGTGCATTTAATTTTTACTTATGCTTTCATGTTGGTGTGCAATAATACAAATTTAGCATTATCTGCAATAGAATTTTTAAAATGATTCAGAGACTGGAAAAGTTACATCTTAAGTTGTGTGCCTTCAAGTTGCCTATTGGCTTATGTTGGCCCCTTGAATTTCAAAGATGCTGAGCTGTGACAAAACAACTTCTATTGGTGAGTGGATGTCTGGAGATAACTTGTGCTCCTCCTTCCTACACATTAGCCCAACAAAGGGTTTTATTAGGCAAAGAATACTTGAAGGTATTCTCTGGGAACTCCAAGTACTGAGCAGGAATGACCCGGCATAGCTTCCAAGATCAAACAGGATCTGGTGCCTAAATCCTCCAGTTTGGGTGTAGTCTGAGATGTTATAACTTTTTAATGAAAAATGTGTTAGATATTATAATACTAAGGGTTTTTTTTCTAATTTTTTCCAACAATATGATGACAAACACTGTTATTAGGAAAGTCTCAAATAAGGCATACAAGTGAATGATTTATAATACACAATTGAAAGGTTATGAGAAATGCGCCAGTGTAAATTTTCAATTAACCAGCAAAAGCCAAACACAACTTGGTCCTAAATAAAACATTAAAAAGAACAATGGAATTTAAAGTTTTTAATAAATACTGAAGAAAAGCTTAAAGATGATTTATCCTGAAGATTGATATCATCTGGTTTGTTATTTTTAAATTGTTTTTCGTTGTAAAAAAGCAGACATTTTTAATGCAGTCTATGTAGGAACTGTCCCTCTTTTATCCCCCTTTTCAATCTACATGACTTTATTGGAGGGCAGAATTCTAGTTAACTCTGGTTTGCCTATCAGTATGGTAGAGCCAATTGGGGCTTCCCTAGCTATATCTGTTTAACATCATGTAGCCACATGACCTTGGAGGTGTCTATGGACAATGCTGGCTCTTCGGCTTAGAAATGGAGATGAGCATCATACCCCAGGGTCAGACATGACTGGACTTAATGTCAAGGGACTACCTTTACCTTTACTTTAGAATATAATGAGACAGCTGTACATGTGAAAAAGATCTTGGAGTCCTCGTGGACAACAACTTACATGAGCCAACAATGTGATGTGGCAACTAAAAAAGCCAATGGCATTTTGGCCTGCATAAATAGGAGTCTAGTCCAGGAAGTCATGCTACCCCTCCATTCTGCCTTGGTCAGACCACACCTGGAATGCTGTGTCCAATTCTGGCCACCACAATTTAAGAGGGATGTTGACAAACTGGATTGTGTCCAGAAGAGGGCAACTCAAATGATCAAGGGTCTGGAGAACAAGCCCTATGAGGAGCAGCTTAAAGAACTGGGCAAGTTTAGTCTGCAGAAGCAAAGGCTGAGAGGAGACATGTTGGCCATGTATCAATATGTGAGGGGAAGTCATAGGGAGGAGGGAGCAAGCTTGTTTCCTGCTGCCCTGGAGCCTAGAATGCAGGACAATGACTTCAAATTACAGGAAAGGAGATGTAGCCTGAACATTAGCAAGAACTTCCTAACGGTGAGAGCTGTTTGTTCAGGAGCAGAACTCTCTGTCCCAGAGTGGAGGCTCCTTCTTTGGAGGCTTTTAAACAGAAGCTGGATGGCCATCTGTCAGGAGTGCTTTAAATGCAATTTTCCCGCTTCTTGGCAGGGGGTTGGACTGGATGGCCCACAAGGTCTCTCCCAACTCTATGATTCTAAGAAAAAGGTAATGGCAAGGATAACATAAGCCAGGGTTCATTTAACTGCTGCAGAAGGAGATGCAGGAATTTTGCTTCCTCACTTCCTCACCAGAAAGGATAATCAACTCTAGTTGCTTCACTTCGGTAGAAGTGATAGGAATCATACTCTGGTTCCAACCATATACCAAGTTTGTAAGATCACAAACACAACACACACATGCAAAGGGAAGTAGATACTCTTTTACTGCAATCTTTTATCATGGATTAGCCAGTGTGGTGCAGTGACATGGGTGTTGGAGTATGGATCTGGAGATCAGGGTTTGAACCCCTGCCCAGCCATAGAAATCCACTAGATGACCTTGGCCAAGTTACACTCTCTGAGTTTTAGACGAAGACAAAGTCACTGAACAAATCTGGTCAAGAAAACTCTGTGATAAGTTTGCCTTAGGGTTTCTGTAAGTTGGAAACAATCTGAAGGAATATAACAACAATTATGGTAGATACTCGTTTGATTAAAAGGCTGGCCTTCAGAAACAAATGTTCTAACATAATAAGCAGCAGGTAATGGCAGCCAAACAACTGATCACAGGAGAGATCTGAATGGATTCCCACTATCTGCCTACCACTTAATTAGGTGAATGAGCTTCAAACTTGCATGCCATCAAGCACATGGTGTTGTGGGCATAATGCTGGACAAGGATTTAGGAGACCCAAGTTCAAGACTGCACTGAGCCATGAAACTCACTGGGAGTCTTTGACAAAACATAGTTAAAGCTCTATGATTCCACTTTCACTGCTATGGTTCCATTTGATGGAGTTGTAAGTTCAGTTCAGGAGAGGGTACTGAGATGTCAGATGTGACCACAGTGACACATGCCTTAGTTACATCCTAAGTGGATTACAGTAAGACACTCTACATGGGACTACCTTTGAAGAGTGTTCAGAAATTTCATCCAAACCTAAGAGTTGCATCCACGTTGTTAGCTAGGACTCTCTACAGGGAAGGCATAGCTCCCTGTTCAGATCTGGCCTCTCTGCAGGGAAAGGAACAACTCCCTGTTCAGATCTGCTGTAATCAAACCAGCATTGCTGGTTTGATTACAGCAATACACCCTGTCTGGGGCTATGTTTGAAGAGTATTCACAGATTTCAACTGGCCCAAACAACTGTAGCCAGATTGCTGAATGGCTACAGGAAGCACATATGGAATAACTTCATATACATTTTTAGAAAACAGGAAACTAAGTGGATGATCCCTTTTTGAAAGCAGCCTTGGGGGAAAGAGAGTTCCAGATGCTAACAGCAATCTGTGGTTCTTTTCAGATTGTCTTTCCAAGTAATGAGTGTTTAGAATTAGTGTAATTTTTTGTCTGACGTTTGGACATGGGATGCTGCCAGCAAAGGAAAGGACATTGCATTTTAGTGAACTATTGCAATCATGTTCTTCCCCGAAGGTATGGAAGGAAGCTAGACTTACTCACATCTGCAAAGTTCTACTAGATTTGGCTTTGCTCAGTTTTGGGAAAGTGTCAATTTTCAGCATACACACCCTGCAAAAGAAAGGAAAATAAAAACAAAACAAAAACACAACTGAACCAAACAGTTTACCACCATAGTTGATATGGATTCCTCATTTTACTGGGGAGCTGTCCAGCAGGTCAAGTAATGGAATCTCATATAGAAAAGTTTTTGACAGAGCAGAGGAGCTGTCCAGCCAGTGAGTCATACATCACAAGAAGCTGAGCAGATGTTATACAAGGCAGCCAGGGAGCATCTGACTTGTTTTCTGGCAACACCTGTTGTTGGACTTCTGAGAGAATCAGCAAGGGTGTGATTCAGGCCACACATAAGATTTTGCCTTTGTCTATGAAGGACAGATGAACAATGAGGGACCTGGTTCTGCACAAACCACAGTATATGCTACACACACCATCGTGTCTCTAATCCTGGAATCCACAAAAGCTTTTCAAGTAGTCTGTAGGCTTCAAATTGTCTGCTTTTCAAGACAGACACAAGTTCAGTCTGAGAGCTAGTGGGGTAGAGAGGCCAAAAACTACATTGATTCTCATTCCCCCCAACAAAAGTACTAGGTGGCCTTATGGAAACTGTTGGCTCTCCACTTAAATTGACACATGTAATATGGAACTAAATATGTCAGGCTATACAGAGAAGCCATTGAAATCCATAAGCATGTGGACAATTTCAACAGAAAGGAAGAAACCACAAACAAATCTGGCTACCAGTATCAAAAAATTCTAAAATTATAATAATAACTAAACAACAAAACTCAAACACAGGGGAACTCCAGACAAGGAACAATCAGGAACAACTAATCACCTCTCAACAAAGGATTCCCCCAGGTAGGAACAAGCCACACCTAAAAACTGTAGGCCATCAAATGCTAATCAAGGTGGCCAATTGAAACATTCACACCTAGCTCCAATAGACAAGAGTTCTTTCTCCCACCCTGGACTTTCCACAGATATATAAAACCTATTTTCCTAGTTTCCAACAGACCTCACAACCTCAGAGGATGCCTGCCATAGATGTGGGTGAAACGTCAGGAGAGAATGCTTCTAGAACATGGCCATACAGCCTGAAAAACCTACAACAACCCAGTGATTCCGGCCATGAAAGCTTTTGACAATACATTAAAAATATACATCTTTCTCACATGACTGTTGTGATACTAAAATGATGTATATGAAATATTCTGGACAGTAAAGAAAAACAAAATCTATTTTGATAAATGCTAACTATAGCCATTAATTCATTTGACAATCTATTTATGTCAGAGGGCCTTCATAAGTCAAGTGCTGGTTTTTGCAATTTCAAATCTCCACATCCCTGTGTGCTGAACCAACACCTATAAGCCCTTTGCTTAATGGCTCCCAGCTGAACATGTGGATGGCCAGAAATAAACATGATGTATCTGAGGCAAGATCAATGCACAGGGCAGTTCCTTTGATTGATGGCATCTTCACACATGCAAGCCAGCAAGTGATGAAAGTACATCTGTTGATTTACTTGTGCAAGGAGGAGAGAAGGTTACAGCAACTTTTTAAACATTTGTCTCCAAACATTTAAAAACAGAATAATATTTGGAAATACTAGGATGCCTAAGAGAGTATTTAAAATGTAGCATGAATATCATTTGACACTTCTGTAGCTGACTCAATGCTTTGGAATATTGGAGTTTGTAATTTGGTGAGGGACTCTTTGGCAAAGAAGAAAACTACAAATGGTATGATTTTGTAGCACGGAGCCATGGGAATTCCATGTTGTTGTTCATTCGTTCAGTCGTCTCCGACTCTTCGTGACCTCATGGACCAGCCCATGCCAGAGCTCCCTGTCGGCCGTTACCACCCCCAGCTCCCTCAAGGTCAGTCCAGTCACTTCAAGGATGCCATCCATCCATCTTGCCCTTGGTCGGCCCCTCTTCCTTTTGCCTTCCACTTTCCCCAGCATAATTGTCTTCTCTAGGCTTTCCTGTCTCCTCATGATGTAGCCAAAGTACTTCAACTTTGTCTCTAGTATCTTTCCCTCCAGTGAGCTGTCGGGTTTTATTTCCTGGAGGATGGACTGGTTGGATCTTCTCGCAGTCCAAGGCACTCTCAGAACTTTCCTCCATAGCTGAACAAAAAAGATTTTTCTTGGTGTCTTGGTTTTTAGTCCTATTCCTAGGGTTATTTGGGGTGTTGATTCAGAAAATTACATTGGATTAATCACATTAGCTCTAGTTTCTTAGATGTGATTATCATCATTTTCTACAGATGAGCAAATGAAGTCTGATAAATGGCATTATGTTCTGTATCTCAACAACTAGAGCTGATGGAGAAAACTGGTCCCATTTTGGAAGCAGGTCAAATATACCTAGAAACTAACATCTGAGGCACCTAAATGTGTGTTTTCCAGTGTTATCAGTGTTAATTTTGCAGTGTAGCTGTACCCTTAGTGCCATTCAGCCCTGGAATTGCGTAGGTTTTTCTTTTTCAGATTGGTTTACTCTTGCCTTCCTCTGAGCCTGAGAGAATGGGACTTGGTATTGTCGAAGGCTTTCATGGCCGGAATCACTGGGTTGTTGTAGGTTTTTTCGGGCTATATGGCCATGGTCTAGAGGCATTCTCTCCTTACATTTCACCTGCATCTATGGCAAGCATCCTCAGAGGTAATGAGGTCTGTTGGAACTAGGCAAAAGGGTTTAGATATCCACAGATATATAAACCCTTTTTCCTAGTTCCAACAGAACTCACTACCTCTGAGAATGCTTGTCATAGATGCAGGTGAAATGTCAGGAGTGTCTCTAGACCATGGCCATATAGCCTGAAAAAAACCTACAACAACCCAGAATGGGACTTGCCCAAGGTCAGGCAGAGGGTTTCCATGGCTAAGTGGAGATTTGAATCCACAGTCCAAGTCCAATGCTCAAGCCACTACACCATGCAGGTTCTCAAATATTGGTTTAAGCTCATATAATTCTCTGTTACCCTACTGCTGCTATTTTCCTTTGAAATAAAGTTTGGAACGCAAGATGACTTGCTGCCCTCCCATTGTTTTAACCACTTTGCCCTCTATACTGGCCATGATATAAAAATATTTGATGTAATTCACAGTATAGAATAAAAACTATTCAAGATTATAGGATGGCAATATATCTTACATTCATTTTAGAGATGACATTTTCACAAGCCCCCCAAACAATATTATGGCTTTCACATTCTTTTCAACGTATGGTGACCTTAAAGTGAACCTATCACTCCCAGCTTTACAACGTATGTTCAGAGGAATTTATCCTTGTTTTCCTCTGAGGCTGAAAGTGGGTGGCTGGCCTAATATCATGACGTGGGTTTCCTATTTAAATCCTGATCTCCAAGAATTCTAGTCAAACATTCAAACCACTACACCGTTTTGGCTCATAAACAAGTTTAAACCAATCATTTCCTATTGTTTTCTGTATGCTTATCCACTTACAGTATGGCCAATAATCAAGCATCACCCTTAAAAAACCTTCAAATGTGAATATGAAATTTACACATTTTCGTAAATTCTCCCCTTATTTATAATTTATTTATTTCCAATATTTATACATGGCAAACATTCAATACCATAGACACACAACATATATAGACAGACACATAGAGGCTATTTAACATTCCAGCTTCGTGTGGATATTCTGGCCACCAGGGGGGATGTTGCTTCACTGTTAATTTGTGACACTGATGGAGTACTTCCTTATTCTTTTGCTTGCTTGCTGGAGATTTTATGGCATTGTAAATTAGTTAAATTAACCTCCCTGCATAAGTGGTACCTAAATTTTCTACTTGACAGATGCAACTGTCTTTTGAGATGCAAAGGCCGTCAGCAAGCACAATGGTCAGAAGCTCACTCCAACCCTGGCTGGTTTCAAACTCATGACCTTTCAGTCAGAAGTGATTTTAATGCAGCTAATTCCCAGCCAGTTGCTCCACAGTCCCGGTGCCACAGTCCTGCCACTGTCCTCTCCACCTAAAAAAACCTGGAACAACTTTATTCTCTGTCTGCACTTGGCAAATTCAATAAGCACAGTTCTGTGCTATTTCCCTGCACAGAGAGGACTGTGATGTACCTATCTGCCATATACAAGTTTTTTTGCAAAGGGGGAAAAGGAGGTTGTCGATTGCATTCAGAACTAACATAGATTCAAAGCTAGGCTTTTAAGATCTGAGCACTCGAAGTCCTGGTTCTGGATGGATGAATCTGTCAGTTTCAATTTCTTCTGTATTCAAATATTTAAATCACAAGTTCTTTCCACCTTGAAGATGCTGTGCTACTTTTGGTAAACATCCATCAAAAATGAACTGAACTGAAATTTTCACCCTTGTCTAGTCTGTGCTCATTTCCAAGTTATGCCAGAATTGAAACATACAATCAATACAGGCATCTGCAGGTAGAAGGATGAGAGAAGACATAATAGCTATGTATTGCTAGGCACTGCCAGGCCATCAAATGCTAATCAAGGTTGTCAGTTGAAACATTCATACCTAGCTCCAGCAGACAAGAGTCCTTTGTCCCACCCTTTGTCCATTATTGAACAGCTCTTATGGTCAGGAAGTTCTTCCTAATGTTCAATTGAAATCCACTTTCCTGTAATTTGAACCCATTGCTCAGAGTCGTAGTCTCCAGAGCAGCAGAAAACAAGCTTGTCCCTCTTCTTTATGACATCTTTTAAAATATTTAAAAATAGCTGGTCATTCCACAGATATATAAACCCTTTTCCCTAGTTCCAACAGACCTCACTACCTCTGATGATGCTTGCCATAGATGCAGGTGAAATGTCAGGAGAGAATGCCTCTGGAACATGGCCATATAGCCCGAAGAAATCCACAACAACCCATAATAGCTATTTTTAAATATTTTAAAAGATGTCATAAAGAAGAGGGACAAGCTTGTTTTCTGCTGCTCTGGAGACTATGACTCAGAGCAATGGGTTCAAATTACAGGAAAGTGGATTTCAATTGAACATTAGGAAGAACTTGCTGACCATAAGAGCTGTTCAATAATGGAACTCTTTGCCTTTGAATGTGTTGGAAGCTTCTTTCATGGAGGCTTTTAGAGGCTGGATGGTCTTCTGTCAGGGATGTTTTGATTATGCTTTTCCTGCATGGCAGGGGATTGGACTAGATGGCCCATGTGGTCTCTTCCAACTCTACATTTCTATCTCAACAAACTCAGCTAAAATTAATTGAATGGAAAGTGTATTTTCTAAAGCCACTCCAGCAACTTCAGAATTGAAGTACATTCCAATTTTGGCTTCCTTTAGGGTAACCGGTGTTCATATCACTGATTCTATGAAAAGGCATAAGGAGAGAGGATAAGAATTGGCCTTATCTCACCTTATGTCATATTGTATTGATAAGATTCAAGCCAATATATTCTGATGTGTTTGCTTAATAATTATGAATATGAACTCCTCTAGAACAGAAGTATCAGTGAAGGTCAACTCAGCCCACTTATTCCAATCATCTCTATGTTATCTGAAAGAAGCATATGTAGATTCACTGTCATAGGCTATCATGAGTCATCCAAGGGAAAAAAAAAGTACTGCCATACTTGAGTCTTACAAAGAAGTGGAATGGAGTGAGATTCCATCTGCCTCCTGCCAATTTTATCGTTTGGTTTCTAGTAGATGCTGAAAGCATGGAAAGAAAAACTGACATTTTTGAACTTGTGAGTCATTTTCTACTGAGAAGGGAAACTTATGTCTCAGCCTCCATTTTCTAAAATCACAGCAAAAGCATGAATCATTGTTACTGTGGATACTGGATAGTGCTCCTCATTCTGAAGCTTAAAAAATCCAGAAGGATATAATGCCCATCAATATGAGAAGTGCTTGAAACAGCAAAGAGAACTGAGAGGGTCACTTTTTTTTTCTTTTTCCTGGCATATGCTACCAACCAAGGGGACAAAAATATAGTAATGCCCACCCAGATATGCTCAGACGGAAGATAACCAGTTCCACCCAGAAGCAAATGCTGGTGATGATCTGCAGTTCACTCAAGTACCTTGCTCCTAGAGAGCAGATTACTGTTTTCATTTGTTTTGTCTTAAACTACCTATCTTATTCTACAGAGGAGAACAATGTCCTTTTAAAAGTAATATGTCTGTTTTTCAAATAGGCAGGGATTGTTCACTTAGGAAAAGATACAAAACTACTTGTTTGATTGCAAAAACATGCATAGAGGAACTTATATCTGTCTAGGTCACTAACAAAATGCCAGCCAAAATCTGCCAACTCTGACCAACCTATTTTCCCCATGCTTTACACACAGCCTTTTTTCTCTTGTCATCACTTCTTACATTGATATTATGCTGCGCCTACAGGATTCTAGTCTTGGTTTACTGACTCAGGATCTAGATTCATGCCAAAATCAAAATAGGCAGCCATAAATTGGCTGAGATAATCGGATTTGGCTGAGATAAATTTGGAGACGAACCATTTTAGAGGCTGACTATCATCTAGTGATCCTTCTTTGTTCACCAGAGGGTTCTTTCAGGGTTCTTCTACTCAAGTACCACTAAGAAGCATTCTCCAGAATCTTGCTGGTGCTGTACTTATATGGTTGTGGGTTTTTTGGCTTTGTGGAACAGAGAGGTTCAATTCATGCTTGCTTAAGCAGAGATCCACAATTAGAACTACTTCATGCAGGCCTCATACTACTGTTAGTCCCAGCTAAATCAAAGCCATCAAATCAGTTGGTTTTATCTGCATGCTGATTCACCATTCAGCAATGATTTCAGTGGATCTGCTCTTCTAGGGAGCAAACAACAACAACAACAACAACAACAACAACAACAACAACAATGTGTTTTTGTGTCCGTAAAATAATAATGATAAGAATAATAATTTATTTATATGCCATCAACATCACCCAAAAGAAACTTGGGGTGGCATACAAAAGCATGTAATAGTGCAGTAAAGTAACAAGATACAGTAGAACAATAATGACAACAATTTACACAAAACAGACATACATAAAACAGCATATACAACCCCTACTAAATTAAATAAAATAGTCAAAAACTATTAATATTTGAAGTTTTAACCATGTTTGAAAAGTTATGTTTTAAAGTTTTTTGAAAGCATTGAAATGTGGGGACTAGCCTAATTTCTCTGGGAAGGGCTTTCCAAAGCTCGAGGGCCACCACTGAGAAGGTCCTTTCTCTTGTTCCTACTGACCGCACTTGAGACAGAGGTGGGATCGAGAGGAGGGCCTCCCCGGCAGATCTTAGAGGTCAAGCTGGTTCATGAAAGAGATGCAGAATTCCAACAGAATTCCAACAGAATTCCAGTCATTCAGCTACATGCTTTTGGATAGTGTGTAACTATTCATCAATGCATTCAATACTTTCTTTGCTAGGATTGTAGAAATTTTACATTGCACAATGGGACAATAAGCAAGCACACCGGCAGAGTCAAAATCAGTTGCACAACAAGTGTACTCAGCAGAAGGGTGATGCAACGCAAGCACTATGTATGAATCCAGAGGGTTGCTGTGCAGGCATGGTCTGGGATCAAGGTCATGAGGGGAGAAAGAAGCAAAAGCTAGGCTGAGGGCTACAGCACTGGCTGTTCTTGAACTAGGATTTTATACTGATTATGGTCTTTAAATAAACTGTGTTCCTCATTCTTATCACTTGTGGTTGATACATTCAGGACAAGAAGCCATCTGGAAAGGTTTTGTGGGATGGAAATTCATTTCAGAATAACTATATTATATATTTTCAACCTGTTTATTTTTCCTTCTGTCAGAAAAAGACTCCTAAGTGTGAGTTTAATAAAAGACCAGCTTATTTGGGACAAATATAAAGCAATCTATGTTTATAAGTATCACATGTTCTTTTTGTGGAAGGAATATTGCTGAGTTTTATGTGCATGCATGTGGTTGAGAAACGTTTTATACAGAAATATTGTTATTGGATTTTTGAAATATAAGGGAGAAGGTAAGAAGGGTGAGGTAAGTAAAGCAATACACTCTTCTGATCATTGAACAATTATTGTTGTGTATATAAATCGATGGATGAAGGCTAAGAATAAATCAGCTGTTTGGTTAATAAAAGAAGCCATTGTCTTTTCATCTTCAGAACAATGAGGTATAATCACACAATTTGGTCCTTGGTCCTTGAATTGGTCATGGAAATGGATCAGGCACTTGATGCTTGATGTTTCTCCTTTGGGGATAGTACCAAAAGGCTTAAAGTACTGATCAAAAGTCCAAGCATATTCCACATTTGGTGTGCACCTGCAATGACACAATGCACATCCACATGGGCCATTCCATAAAGCACTGCTAGAGTTCTTCTTTTAAGTCTTGATTATTTATAGATTTTTTCTAGAATTGCCGAACCACCCATGATTCTTGTCTAACTTTATTACAGAATTGGCCCAACCTCCTGCCAATCAGAAATACACAGTCCAGGTCTTTCAGGTGGTTATTCAGCCTCTGTTAAAAATCCTTGAAAGAAGGATACTCTACCACTCTGAAACAGCATATTCTGTTGTTGAACAGTTCTTTCAGATGATTAGGTGGAATATCTTTTCCAGAGGTGGCCCTAGGTAATTTTCAGCAGTAAGCAAACAGTATTTTGGCGCCCCTCCCCCCCAACCAATCACTGATATATATTTTCTGTTCGTCGTGGGAGTTCTGTGTGCCATATTTGGTTCAATTCCTTCATTGGTGGAGTTCAGAATGCTCTTTGATTGTAGGTGAACTATACATCCCAGTAACTACAACTCGCATATGTCAAGGTCTATTTTCCCCCAAGAGCGCCTCAAGAGCGCCCCTGGGCAAAATCAACAATACTGTGAAGGCTTACTTTGCGTAATGGGTTGAGCCGCCTCTGATCTTTTCTTATAGTTTGTATCATAATCTGTGGAGCAACAGAAAACAAGTTGACTCCACCTTCAGTGTGACATGCTTAACAATATTTAACCATGACTATCTTTTCACCTCTTTTTTCCCAAGCCAACTCTACCCAGTTCCTTAAGCTGTTTCTCATACAGCTTGGCTTACAGATTTTTTACTATTTTGGTCACTCTCCTCTAGACACATTCCAGCTTGCCACTGTCCTTCTTGAATTATATTGTTTAAACTAGACATAGTATTCCAGGTGAGCTCTCACCAAAGCAGAGTGGGATTATTCTTTTCCTTCTTTTAGGTACTATAGGCTTATGTATGCAGCCTAGAATCCCGTTGGCTTTTTCAGCTGCTGCATCACTTTTTGACTCAGGTTCAGCTTCTGGTCTACTAAGACCCCCAAGTTCCTTTCATGTGTACTGTTTTTCAAGCCAGAGGTTGTGTCACATTGCAGAATGACACATAAGGCTATAGCAAATGATAGACACATAAAAAGGAAAAAATGGGGGGCTGTGTCAAAGCTAAAAATGATGCACCCCCTACAGTGTTTCCAAGATGCCTCCCATTGAATTAAACATTTACACCCATTTAGATATTTCACTCAGGTCAATTAATTCCTAGTACTGTTTGTTTGTTGTTTATTCATTCAGTTGCTTCTGAATCTTCATGACCTCATAGACCAGCCCACGCCAGAGCTCCCTGTCATCTGTGGCTACCCCCAGCTCCTTCAAAGTCAAGCCAGTCACTTCAAGGATACCATCCATCCATCCATCTTGCCCTTGGCCGGCCCCTCTTCCTTTTCCCTTCCATTTTCCCAAGCATCATTGTCTTATCTAAGCTTTCTTGTCTTCTCATTATGTGGCCAAAGTACTTCATCTTTGCTTCTAATATCCTTCCCTCTAGTGAGAAGTCGGGCTTTATTTCCTGAAGTATGGACTGGTTGGATCTTCTCATGGTACAAAGCACTCTCAGAATGTTCCTCCAACATCACAGTTCAAAAGTGTCTATCTTCCTTCACTCAACAAAGGATCATTACCTTTGCTGGAGCTTGAGCACCTCAATGATGCCACGAGTGAAACCGTGAAGGGACACCCAAGATGGGAAGGTCATGGCAGAGGGGTCAGGCCAAACATGATCCCTGGGGAAGGTAATGGCAACCCACTCCAGTATTCTTGCCATGAAAACTAAATGGATCCTAGTACTGTAGCAGACATTTTTGCTCCAACTGCACCGAAACCACATGTTCAGAGAATTGTCCCAGTCATGGCAATGGCATATGTTGCTTGTTGATAAGTGAATCAAATTGAATTGATATCTTAAGATCAATGTCCCCATTGAGGTTGTTGGACTTGACATTTTACAGGTAAAACCTGTTAGCAAAAGAACCACTTTTGACACCTCTGATTGATGGCACCCAGTCACTTTCTTGAAAATGAACATATCTGTGGAGATTTTTGCTGAAAGAATGGTCAATGAAGATGATCCAGTCCAGATTGAGCACTTTTATGTCCTGCAGAAGGTGAAAACAGATGCTTGACGTCTCCTGCTGAAATCAAAAGGACTTAAAGTGCTTAGCTTTGATTCAATTTTTATAGAACTCTTGTGTGAGCTTTTGAGTAATTGTACTTTTGCTTGTCTTTCAGCCATGTGGCATCCAGTCATCCAATATCATGTTACTTATATATTTTTAAATGTTATATACTATTTGAAAAGCTAAGAGAAGTAAATGACTGTTATTGACTGGGCTTTGAAGTTATTCCACTTGTTGAATAGATTAAGACCCAAACTAGACCTTACTTTTGTTGCATGGTTTTGAAAAATTGTACTATTGGGCACAGGGCCCCCAAACTACCTTTGGGAGTATTGGAGACATTTAATGCTTCCTCAGAAAGTCCCAATTGGCATGATTATTCCACAAAACAACCAACACAAACAGACGAAACTAAATTAATACAATAAACTAAACTTGGGACATATCTACATTGTAAAATAAAAGTTTTTTGACTTCATTTTAATTTCTAGGGCTCAGTTCTAAGAAATCATGGGAGTTCCTAACCAAAGAGTATATCTGTCTTTCCTCAGTACCATTCTATCCAGTTCTGTTGAAGTCTATAGCCAAAGACTGGAATTCTACTGCTAAGGTTCAATCTCAGATAATTTCCTATCAGATTGCTTCTTTTCCATGTGGTTCATTGTGACTTTGACTTTAGGTACATTTACAATGAAGACATGATGCAGTTCAACATAATATTAAGTGCCACAGCTGAGGGGCCACCACTGAGAAGACCCTATCTCTCATCCCTGCCAAACGTGCTTGTGAAGCAGGTGAGATCGAGAGCAGGGGCTATGGAATCATGGGAGTTGCAGTTTTACAAGATCTTTAGCCTTCTCTGCCAAAGAGTGCTGGTCACTCCCTCTGAAGACAGAGGTTTGCAGCTTGTGATCCTGGACTCATCGCTGAGCCTGGAACCTCAGGTTTTGGCAGTGACCAGGGGAGCATTTGTACAGTTAAAACTTGTGCGTCAGCTGCGCCCATACCTTGGGAAGTCTGACTTGGCCACGGTGGTCCACACTCTGGTTACATCCTGTATAGACTACTGCTTGGAAGCTTGAAAACTGCTTGGAAGCTTCAAATGGTCCAGCGTGCAGCAGCCAGGTTACTAACGGGAGAGGCGCTCAGGGAGCATACAACTCCACTGTTGCATCAGCTCCACTGGCTGCCAATTTGCTACCAGGCACAATTCAAAGTGCTGGCTTTAGCCTATAAAGCCCTAAACGGTTCTGGCCCAGCTTATCTATCCAAACGCATCTCTCCCTATGAACCCTCCAGGAACTTGAGATCGTCTGAAGAAGCCCTGCTCTCAATCTCGCCTGCTTCACAAGCATGTTTGGCAGGGATGAGAGATAGGGCCTTCTCAGTGGTGGCTCTTCAGCTGTGGAACTAGGGATATTAGATAGGCCCCCTCCCTCCTGACCTTTCAAAAAAGAGTGAAAACATGGCTCTTTGAGCAAGCATTTGGAACCACAGCATGACCAGAAAAACTTAAATCAGAAAATGAACTAGGAATGGCTAAGACAATGGAACGGTTGAGGATTTGAACAAGAAGACATAGTTTTTATAATTTTTTATTATTCATTGCTTTTATAGTTTTTAAATGTATTGTGATGTTTTTGCTTTTTATTGAGATATGTATTTTTATATATAGCATGTAATTGTTGCCTACTTGTATGCCGCCCTGAGTCGCCTTTGGGCTGATATGGGTGGGATACAAATGTTGTAAATAAAACTCTTTGTACTAACTCAAATTTCTGAACACTTGTCAAATGCAGCCCAATGTAGAGCATGTTACAATAACTCAGGAGTTCTCAAACGTTTTCAGCTGCGGAACCCTTTTTGAAGCAAACGTTTCTTGTGAAACCCCAAGAAATGTTTATATTATATATCTCTGTGTGTGTATGTGTGTGTGTGTATAGAGAGAGTATGTATATTAGGCATGAGCCAGTTCTATGGCAGATAGATGGAGAACATTTGTGTGAACTAATTCACACAGTGAAAAAAGGAAAGAAAGAATGAGCAATACAATGTTTAAAATGAAGAACAATTTTAACCAACATAAATTTAACAGTATTTTAGTGGAAGACCCCAGGGACCCTCCGGTCCAGGCTGAAAAAGCACAATGAAAGCACCCCAACAGAAGGTCATCCAGTCTATGTAATAATAATAAAAGCACCTACCACTTAAAATATGGGCCTCTCTAAAGTTACATATGTCTATGAATTTGTTAAAAAGGTAGTAAGATCACTGCATTCCAATAAAGTTTATTACTTTCATATGCCTTCTATTTTATGCCAGAAAATATGTTATGCTAAGAGCATAATAATTGAAGTTGACTTTTAAGAATTCTTGGGAAGGAGACTCCATGCATAATGGTTTTTTATTTGCCAAAACTTGTTTTGTTAAGATAACAGCAAGGGAAGACACAGTCATTTGAGGAAACTAATGACTGGTCTACTGGAATGTCCAAACTGTCAGTTACAGGCTACTCACTTGTGTTATCTTTGGCGCCATTATACAGTGAAATACTTGGATCTCCTTTCCAAAATAACATGGTGTTTTTAGAAACTCATAATATTCCCTTTTCAGTCATATATACTAGTTGTCATCAGCCAATTCGCCCATCAGTCATGTACCGATAAGTACAGAAACAAAAAGTTCTAGGCTGTTGCTGTGCCCTGAACTGTGACAAGTAGCACGTGTTGCAAATATATTTTATGCATCCAATGTCTTAATCACTTGGACTGGAAAAAGAGTAACAAAGACAGACAGGCAACATAAAATGCTCCCTGAGCAGCAGAATTTATATTACTGATTTTCAAAAGAGCAGAGGTGGGAAGCTGCAATTCAGGTCTATTCCCAGGTTGCAAACCATAACATTGTTCAATGTACCATTTTGAGTGGCAAAGCTTAGTCCTTGCTCCCTAGAACTGTGTCTATACTAAATCCAGAGCCAGTCTTGAGCCAAAATGCTTCTAACTGGCTCTAAATGCACCCATATTACCCTTTCAAACCCACTACAGTGGTGGGTTGGAGTCTACATGATCCAGCCAAGGTGAGATCATCACCTCACCTTCTGGGATCACCAATCAATCTTCCTGCCTTTGTCTCTACTATGATTTCAGCACAGGGTACCCACAATGATCAGGATGAAGCTCTTTAAGTGTCTGGGAGAGGTGTTGATATAGGAACAATGTGTCTCCTTTTCCCTGCCTTGATCAGTTCAGCAATAAGGTGCCTCATGTGGATAATGAAATGGTTTGAATCAGAGCAGATCCAGCTGTTCATACTGCTCCCAAGCCATGGAATATTCCAGAGTTTTAGGCAAACTTCAAAATATCCTCTCTTTTAAAAAGTGGAACAATATTGTAGCCTGCAATATGAATCAGAAATGAAGAAATATTGTAGAGACAACCAAGAAAACTTCTTACAGGATGGCCTGGGTTGTAATGGTCCTGTAGATAAACCCTTGAGAAGCCTTCGAGACTGCAAAGCAGGACTCTAGTTCCATGGAAATGTTTTCTGGGCTACAGAACACCACTTTATTCCCAATAAAAAGTCCCCTAGTCTAGAAACCAGGGGGTTCCAGGCATCATATTGCCATTTATCTCAATGACAGATCGGGGATAGGGATACAAGAAGCTTTTAGCCCTGATACTGAACTCTTGTGGTCACATGGACTGAAGGTTTCCTATCCCCGAAATAGTGGATGTTTTGATCGAGCACAGAAATCACATTACTCTGCAATAATGTTGATGTAATTATCTCTGAAACCACACTCAAGCTTATGTCAGAGCAATCTCCACTGAATACAGTGAGATTTCTACTTAAGCATGAATAGGGCCGATATGCAAAATTCGTGCTCTTAAGTGCATCTAGGTGCATGGAAAGCCCACAAAAAGGATAAGTGAAATGATGAGATGGAACTGGCTTTCTGTAACTTTAAGGAAGTTTTGATCTGGGTAAGGAAAATTTCCTCCTGTTCCGGAAGAGAAACCTTTCAACCTCTTCTGCTCACCTTGCCCATTTTCCACCCTGGACACCACCAGTCAGCATTATGTAGGTTGTGTTGTGCTTCCTCACCATGTAACCAACTACTACTACTACTACTACTACTACTACTACTACTACTTTATTTTTGTATCCTACTACCATGTCCCCAAAGGGACCCGGCACGGTTAATATGGGGACCAAGCCCAGTCAAAAAGATTAAAATAAAAACATAATAAAATTTTTGTTGTTGTTTATTCGTTCAGTCGCTTCAGACTCTTTGTGACTTCATGGACCAGTCCATGCCAGAGTCCCTGTTGGCCATCACCATCCCCAGCTCCTTCAAAATCCCATCCATCCATCCATCTTGCCCTTGGCCAGCCCCTCTTCCTTTTTCCTTCCATTTTCCCCAGCATCATTGCCTTCTCTAAGCTAAAAATACAGATACATAAATCATTTACATAAATTATCAACAACAACCAGTAGCCGAGCATAGTGGCCATATACTAAACTAAGGGGTGAGGCAGGCTTGTGCAATACATATCCTTAAGTTGGGGACCTTTGTTACTACACAATGATAGCAGTATGACTCCACTTTAACGGACATGGCTGCATCCAATGGGAACCTGGGATTTGTAGTTTGATGTGGCACTAGAACTCTCTTTTTGACCATTCTAAATAACCCATCCCTAATCTATGAATTCCCTTTAATTGCAGTCATGGCAGTTAAAGTGAAATCAAACTCTGAAAGGGCTGATGAATTCTTTAAGAGGTATTCACATTTCAAAACCCTAGTCAATTCTTTGGAAAGATGTGAAGACACATCTCTTCAAAATGTCCTTTCAGTTGTTTTCAGTATTTCCTAGTTATGGTTTTAATGGGTTTATTGTTCAGTTTGCTTTGAATAGTTTTGTTAGTCACATTCTTTTCTTTCTTTCTTTCTTTTGAGAGGAAAGGCAAGAGACACATACATCATCATGAAGTAAATAAACCTGGTTTGCTAGATTCCACTCCACATCAAGGTTGTTCCTTAGAAAGGGATGCTGCCTTAGGCAATAAGGCATTTTGAAAGAATGCATCACAATTATGAGGATCTCTCCACTTCATCATGAATCACACGTAATTATCTGACCACATGAAACAAACCTGGCAAGGAAGCAGAAGCTGTGAGAGAGTAAGACACATCAACGTACAGGCAGATGCCTATGGCCCAAGTTAGATGCACATAAACGCTGTTTTAAGAAGATCCAGCTAATATTATAGCCCAAAGCAGATGGCAGGAAGGAAAAAATTTGCAACCTGCCATGGCATGCAATACATTCCGTGTGTGGATATTAAGAACTCTTTTGTACCTCTGGGCAACATTTTGTTAGAGTGAATTCTCACACAATTAGATTGGAAAGTAATAAATCAGTGTTCTGGGAAATTCCTGCCCGGCTGCTTTCTATGGATCTCTGAGGCAGTATGGGGGTAGGGCATGAAATCTTGAATCTTTCCCAAGAATAGGTGCTGCCTGTATTTTTTAAACACGTGCGAGCAAGAAGCACATGTAACATAATATGAAATAATACTTTTGGAATTTGTATCTCTACAGCACAGGACATTGCCTTATACTAAATTAAATAATTGTTCCATCTAAACTAAAACCACCTTTTCTGATTAACATCCTCGAGGGTTTAAGGCAGGATTCTTTCCTATCCAATCTGGATATTTATTTATTTATTTATTTACAGGGACTCAGAGCGGATCACAGAACACATATATGGCAAATGTTCAATGCCTTTATATACTGACAAGACAGACAACTGTACATAGATAGAGATATATAGGCTTTCCCATCTTCTGTGTCTTGGAGGCTGTGCTCTGCCCGACCACAGGGGCGCAGCGGGTTTCCTGGTAACGAGCTTTTTGTTCGTATACTTCCTCCTTGATCAAATTGCCAGCATTTTTCTGGCATTTCCTTATGAGTGCCTTAAATACCTTCCCACTTTAAGCAGTATCTATTTATCCATTAATATTGCTGTTTTCGAGACTGCTAAGTAGACAGAAGCTGGGCTAAAGACCAGGAGCTCATAGTGACCCGGACGTCGAACTGTCAACCTTTTGGTTGGCAAGATTTACTGCAGCCGGCGGTTAACCTATTGTGCTAATGCCAGGCCCTAATGTTCATTTATGGTCTCCCATCCATTTACTAACTAGGCCCAACTTACAGAAAAACCAACCTTTCATTAAATTTATATTTATTTACAGTATTTATATTCTGCTCTTCTCACCCAGCAGGGGACTCAGGGTGGATTACAATGTTCATATACAAGGCAAACATTCAATGCCACAGACGCACAACATATATAGACAGACAGTCAGAGGCTATTTAACATTTCAGTTTTTTTCATGTGGATATTCTGGCCACCAGGGGAGCTGTTGCTTCACCATCCATTTGTGGCACTGATGAAGTACTTCCTCATTCTTTGCATGCTGGCTGGAGATTTTTATGGCTTTGTAAATTAGCCTCCCCACATTAAGTGGTACCTAAATTTCCTACTTGACAGATGCAACTGTCTTTTGGGCTGCAAAGGTCGACAGCAAGCTACACAAATTGGTTGGTAGTCCGACCCAGGCTGGTTATGAACTCATGACCTTTTGGTCAGTAGTGATCTTAATGCAGCTGACTCCCAGCCAGCTGCACCACAGCCCCGGTGCTATGTTATGTGTTATGAATGTGGTAATATATAACTTTAGAAGATTAACAAGAATTATATAAGAAGGGTAGGCTATCACTGTTCCATTCATATTGTGACAATATACACAAAACATATCTCTTGTGAATCTATTTATAAAAGCAAGTTTCTCTCCCTTCTGGTTACAGCACTGCTTTAGAATGTGTGATTAGTGCTTGCTGGAAACCTCAAAAGTCAAAGTATCTAGTGATTGCTGTGGGATTTCAGTTGGTGCCCAAAACTTCACATAGTTAAGAAAGATAAAGCAAGGATGCAAAACTCCTAGCATTATGTCCCCAATGCACTTTATCAGAGATCCAGGATATCTGCATGCCCATCTCCCTCCAAACACCTCACCTGGTCATGCCCAGCACTTTTAAATTTTAATTATTACAGTTGGCCCTGCCATTGATTTTAATTGCATCATTGTGTGTTGTTAATGTTATTGCCTTTTTTTTTTAGCTATTTTGCTGTTTGTTGTTGTTGCTGTTTTTACTGTTGTATTTGGGCTCGGCCTTTTGTAAGCCGCACCGAGTCCTTCGGGAGATGGTAGCGGGGTACAAATAAAAGATTATTATTATTATTGTTATTATTATTATTATTAAAAGAGGAATCACCATCCAATAAATCACTACCAGTCTTCTTGACTGGCCTTGACCATTTCCCTGAAGAGGTCACATCATCCACTTTTTGCATTAAAAATTACACATGTATTCTCATGTCAAAGAACAGCAAATGTAGCATTCCTTCATGTGCTTTTTTTTCTTGCTAAGTACCCCAAGACCATCTGCTGGGTTGGATAATCTGTCATGTTGATTTTCTTCAAGATTAATCTTGAGAAACTTGGGAAGATCATCATTAGTTTTTTCCATGTGAAACCCCAAATTTCACCTTGCATGAAAATGAAGTGGCTTTCTTCCTGTTGGAACCTGTAGTTAAAAATTGCAGAAACTTCTAAATGTTACTGTGGCTCTTAATTATTGCGACATATGCTTATGCCTCCCAAAAGAAAATTATTAGCTCCCCAAAAACCCAAGACCCAAACTAAAGGCCATCTGAACTGGTTGGGTTGTTCCTGGGCATCCAAATGATGGCCAGCAACTTCTGGCTCCTAACACAGGATAAAACCAGTTAACTCTCTACCCCCCCCCCCCCCCCCCCAGTCACATTGGTGCCGTTACTGACATTGGCAAAGGCACCTGGCAATGCCCAAGAGCCCTCTGGGGCTCTGGGGCTGCTGCTGTGGTGACAAATGATGCAAAAGGTGATTGTTTTGTGGGGCTGAACTGGATTCAGTCCAGTTGGATAGACAGGACTCAGATTCTGTCATTTCAAGAGGTCAGTTTTTCAAATGCAAGAAAGGAGATGCCACCTGAACATTAGGAAGAACTTCCTAGCTGTGAGAGTTGTTCAGCAGTGGAACTCTCTGCTGAACAGCTCTCACAGTTTTTCTCCTTTGGAGGCTTTTAAACAGAGGCTGGATGGCCATCTGTTGGGTGTGCTGTGAATGCAATTTTTCTGCTTCTTGGACTGGATGACCCCCCATGAGGTCTCATCAAACTCTATTATTCTTTGATTCTAGGTGAACAGATCTTGGCAGAATCTAAGGATGGTCCAAAGCAGCAGTGCTTTAGACCAGCCACAGATTTTGAGGTTGTGCAGATAAGCCTAAGGAATACACACTGCAGAAATCAACAATTGAAGGACTGCATGTTAGTGGGAGAATAAACACCTTACAGAAACAAAGTCCCATGTTTTTCCCCAGCCAAGCATCTTAAGATAAGACCATGAAAGAATCTTGTCTGGAGCACTTCAAAGCAACCGAGTTGTCAGTAGCGCGTTAGATGGGCCAATGTTCTGATTCAGTTGAAGGCAGCATCTGGTGTTCCTTTCTTCTCACAGATTTAGCAGCCACTACAGTACACCAGTGTTATCAGGATTTAGAAGGAGGGAAAATAGGAGATCTAACATGTGGCTGTAATTATCTTTATCATTTTCTTTTATTAGGGAAGCAATTTTTGCAACTTTACTCCCATTACAGGGTGGTACTACATTCCTTTAAGTGTGAAAACAACTTCCCCCCAGGGAATATATGTTTTCAGAGTGAGCATCTTGCCAAGGGAAAGCTAAATCTTGGCTGTGAAATGATGTGCCTGCCATTAATAAAATATATTGCTCTTTCTCAGATTGGTAAAATTAATTTTCTTTTGCACTTGTAAGGCCCCAGGGGACTTTGCTATAAGGTGAACTCCCCGCACCTTTTTGGATCAGTGACTCAACAGGCCCTGGTTTTACGCAAGTGCGACTGATCATCTGCAAATGCATATCAACATATCAGATCTGTTTTTGAATACAGAAGTAGAAATAATAACCAAATAACAACCAAATAAATACCAGAGCAGGCTGAGGTATGCTAAGAAAACAGTGGCAGTGCAACATAGTCATGAGCCAATTCTTGGATTCCATCTTTCAGTCCCAAGCAGATTTTAGTGCAGCAATTCTCAACACAATAGAACAAGAAGACCGTTAATCATTCAAAAGGAAAATGCTCTTATTTATGTAGCACCTTCATTCTTGTGAGTTCGAATCTTCTTTAATAAAAGTAACACCTGTGTTTAGACAATGGGAAACAGAAAGAGGAAAAAAGACAAGAAGGTGAAAATAAAGTTGCATTTGTCTTTTAAAAAATTAAATATTTTTTATTTTGTAACATACACATACCTTGGGAAGTCTGATACCTTGGGAAGTCTGACTTGGCCACGGTAGTCCACGCTCTGGTTACATCCCGTTTAGACTACTGCAACGCTCTCTACGTGGGGTTGCCTTTGAAGACGGCTCGGAAGCTTCAACTAGTCCAACGTTCAGCAGCCATGATTCTAACAGGAGCGGAACGCAGGGAACATACAACCCCCCTGTTGCGCCAACTCCACTGGCTACCGATTTGCTACCGGGCTCAATTCAAAGTGCTGGCGTTGGCCTTTAAAGCCCTAAACGGTTCCGGCCCAAGCTACCTATTCGACCGCATCTCTGCCTATGAACCCACCAGGACTTTGAGATCTTCCGGGGAGGCCCTGCTCTTGATCCTGCCTGCCTCACAGGCATGGCTGGCGGGGATGAGAGATAGGGCCTTCTCGGTGGTGGACCCTCGGCTGTGGAACGTCCTTCCCACGGATATTAGACTAGCTCCATCATTAATGGTATTCCGCAAAAAAGTGAAGACCTGGTTGTTTGAGCAGGCATTCGAATAGTCAGTGGAATGAGTGGAATGAACATAGGAATGGAACAATGGATGACGGATCTGGATCATGTTTTTAGTGATGAGATGCTAGTGAATGGCTACTGTTGTTAATTGTATATTATTGTATAATGTGTTATGATGGTAACTGTTTTTTATACCGTGTTATTGTAGCATTGAATTTTTGCTGTTCTTGTTGTTAACCGCTGTGAGTCGCCTAAGGGCTGAGAACAAATATACAAATAAAGTAAATAAATAAATAAATGCGCATACACAACATTTACAATTCCCACCACCACCATGAGGATTCTTTTCTTTTACATATTAAACTTTTTTGAGACAATCCTTTTAGATTTACATACTGTATAACATTTGTATCCTATTTCTTATGGCCCGATCTCTAGACTTCTTTATAATATAATTCTTGACCCAGTTCCATTTTTCTTCAACTCCTCGCATTCTATTTTCATTACCTTTTGAATCATTTAATTTTACATCCATAATTTCACATTCTATTTGATCCACCATATACTGATACAATTTATTTACTGCTCACTTTGATTTGTCTTTCCATCCCAATACTATCACCACTTGTGTATACTCAATTATTACTTCCTTTATTTCCCTGTAATTTCCTATTAAGACTGCAATTTCTTTTGTTATAACCCAATCAGTCCCTAATATTTTGTTTGACACATTTTGTATAGTCTGCCAGAGATTTGCATTCCCACATCATATGCATAAACCGCCCACTCTGGAGGGCTGTTCCCAGAAGGTGTTGTTGGGAGGCACCTGTTCGGCCCTACAACCATTGTCCTGTGTGGTCCCAAAGAGTTCAGTATTGTCTTCCATGTTGTTTAACATCTACATTAAGCCGTTGGGAGGGATCATCCAGAGTTTTGGAGTTTGATGTCATCTTTGTAGTTTCCCTGTCTGAGCTAGCGGAGGTAGTCTCGAATTCGGCCCTGATCTCCCAGCACTTGGTGGTGTTGGGAGATTTTAACATTCATGCTGAGACCTCCTTGTCTGGCGCAGCTCAGGACTTTATGGCCGCCATGACGACCATGGGACTGTCACAAATTATATCAGGACCCACCCATCAGGCTGGACACACTCTTGACCTAGTCTTTGTAGCGGACAGTGTAATGATCAGAGTGGAAGAACAAAACATCCTTCCAGTGTCATGGTCTGATCATTATTTGGTCAGCTTCAAGCTTGCTGCGACCCCCAACCTTCGCAGGGGTGGAGGACAAATTAAGATGGTCCGCCCCAGGAGACTGATGGATCCGGATGGATTCCTGAGGAATCTTAGGGTTCTTCCTGCCATGGAACCTGGCGATCCTGTCAACGCCCTGGTCGACCTTTACAACAGGGAGATGTCCAGGGCGATAGACACGATCGCTCCCGAACGCCCCGTCTCATTGCGTCATGATAGGCCGTCCCCTTGGTTTACCGAGGAGTTGGCTGTGATGAAGCATACGAGAAGGGGGCTAGAGCGCAAGTGGAGGAAATCTCGGGACGCATCTGATCAAGCACGGGCTAAGGCCTCTCTTAAGGCATATTCCGTGGCTATTCGGGCGGCCAGGAAATCTTTCACGACCGCCCGGATAGCGTCTGCAGCAAATAGGTCATCAGAGCTGTTTCGGGTTGTCGGGGAGCTCCTTCACCCACCTGTGGTGGAGGGGACCCCTGACGACCCAACAGCTCGGTGTTGCGATTTCGCACACCACTTTGCAGGCAAGGTTGCCCAGATACGTCTTGAGCTCGACTCCAATCTTACTGTAGCGCCAAGAGAGGTGACCGAGGCATCTGCTTGTCCAATTTTGTGGGATTCTTTTCGGCTTGTTCTTCCTGAGACCGTGGAGGAGGTTCTTGGGGCTGTGAGGGCGACCACTTCGGCTCTTGACCCTTGCCCATCCTGGCTTATCAAATCTGCCAAGGAGGGGTTGGTTGGTTTGTGTTGATCATTAACGCTTCGTTGGAGCAAGGGATCTTTCCATCTAGTTTGAAACAGGCTGTGGTTCGCCCACTCCTAAAGAAGTCATCCCTTGACTCTACGGTGCTGAACAACTACAGACCGATTTCCAACCTCCCTTTTTTGGGTAAGGTGCTGGAGCGGGTGGTCGCCCTCCAGCTCCAGAGCTTCCTGGATGACATCAATTACCTGGATCGGGCACAGTCCGGTTTCAGGCCTGGTCATGGCACCGAGACAGCCTTGGTCGCCTTGGTGGATGACCTCCGTAGAGGACTAGACCGGGGGAGTGTAACCCTGCTGGTCCTCTTGGACATCTCAGCGGCTTTCGATACCATCGATCATGGTATCCTTCTGGGTCGGCTATCTGGGATGAGCCTTGGGGGCACGGTTCTGTCGTGGCTCCAGTCCTTCCTGGAGGGACGTACCCAGATGGTGAAGCTGGGTGATGCCTGCTCGGACCCCTGGCCTTTGACCTGTGGGGTCCCGCAAGGCTCCATTCTATCTCCCATGCTTTTTAACATCTACATGAAACCGCTGGGAGAGGTCATCCGGAGTTTTGGAGTTGGGTGCCATCTCTACGCAGATGACACACAACTCTACTACTCTTTTCCACCTAATTCCAAGGAGGCCTCTCGGGTGCTGGACGAGTGCCTGGCCGCTGTGTCTATCTGGATGAGGACGAACAAGCTGAAGATCAATCCCGACAAGACAGAGGTCCTCCTGGTTGATCGCAAACCAGATCGGGGTATAGGGTGGCAACCTGTGTTGGACGGGGTTACACTCCCCCTGAAGCCACAGGTCCGCAGCTTGGGAGTCCTCCTGGATTCATCGCTCACGCTTGAGGCTCAGGCGTCGGCGGTGTCCGGGGGGGCTTTTGCACAACTGAGACTTGTGCGCCAGCTGCGCCCGTACCTCGCGAAGGCTGATCTGGCTGGGGTGGTCCATGCCTTAGTCACCTCTAGACTGGACTACTGCAATGCGCTCTACGTAGGGCTGCCCTTAAAAACGGCTCGGAAATTTCAACTGGTCCAACGGGCAGCAGCCAGGATGCTAACGGGGGCCCCCTACAGAGAGAGGTCAACCCCCCTGTTTAGGGAGCTCCACTGGCTGCCATTTATCTTCCGAGCCCAATTTAAGGTGCAGGTGCTTACCTACAAAGCCCTGAACGGTTTGGGACCATCCTACCTACGAGACCGCATCACAGTCTACGAACCCACACGCTCACTCCGGTCATCAGGAGAGGCCCTGCTCGTGATCCCACCCGCCTCACAGGCGCGTTTGCTGGGGACGCGGGACAGGGCCTTCTCTGTGGTGGCCCCCCGCCTCTGGAATGCCCTCCCGAAAGATCTCAGACAGGCCCCCACCCTGGCGGTCTTTAGAAAAAACCTGAAAACCTGGCTATTCCAACGTGCCTTCTCAGATTAGGAATCCCCACTACCAAAGCCCAGAAGCACTTTAGTAGAGCCAAGATCATTCTCAACGCACACCGCACTTATATCTTAATCTTATATCCCTCCGACACTTTTTCAGCACTTTTAACCCTGTACCCCACCCCAGCCGGCTCAGTTTTTTAAATAACGTCCTGTTGTATTGTTATTGCCTTTGTTTTCTGCTTTAACTGTTTTATTTTGCTATGTATTGTATTGTTGTATTGTGTTGTGCTGGGCTTCGGCCTGTTGTAAGCCGCATCGAATCCCTTGGGAGATGCTAGCGGGGTACAAATAAAGTTTAATAATAATAATAATAATAATTTGTGCAGATGATGTTCACCTCTATCAATCCTTTTTGCCTGCTACTAAGGAGGCTCTAATGGTCTGGATGAGGGCAAACAAATTGAAATTGAATCCAGACAAGACAGAGGTATTCCTGGTCAGTCACAAGGCCAAACAGGGTATAGGGTTACAGCAGGCCCGTAGCCAGGATTTCGATTCGGGGGGGGGGGGGGGGGGGCTGAGTTTTTTTCAGGGGGGGGTTCAGGGGTGACTTTCGGGGGGGCTGAGTCTGAGTGAAAGAGGGTCTATCCCAGCAAACCTTTTGTATCATTACCCCAATAGCCCCATGCATATGGGATATATTGAGAATGGTGATCAGAACATGATATGAATAAACAACAGTTTAAATAATGCACCAGTAAGGCCTTTTCGCGAACCACCATGAGAATTTTGGGGGGGAGGGGGCTGAAGCCCCTCAAGCCGCCCCCCCCGGCTACATGCCTGGGTTACAGCCTGTGTTGGATAGGGTTACGCTCCCCTTGAAGACACAGGTTCACAGCTTGGGAGTCCTCCTGGATGCATCTCTGAACCTGGAAGCCCAGGCCTCATTAGTGTCCAGGGAGCATTCACACAATTAAAACTGTAGCTTGGGAAGTCAGACTTGGCCATGATAGTCCATGCTCTGGTTACATCCTGAATATTGCAACATGCTCTACATGAGGTTGCCTTTGAAGACTGTTTGGAAGCTTCAGATGGTCCAATGGGCAGCAGCCAGATTGCTCACCGGAGCAGCGTTAAAGGAACGTATGACTCCCCTGTTGCTTCAGCTCCACTGGCTGCCGATCTGCTACTGAGCACAATTCAAAGTTCTGGCTTTAGCCTATAATGCCCTAAATGGTTATGGTCCAGCTTACCTGTCCAAACGTATCTCTCCCTATGAACAATCTCAGAGCTTAAGATTGTCTGGAGAGGCTCTGCTCTCAGTCTCGCCTTCTTTGCAGGCGCAATTGGCAGGGACGAGAGACAGGGCCTTCTCAGTAGTGGCCCTTTGGCTGTGGAACTCCCTCCCTAGGAATATTAGATCAGCCTCCTTCCTCCTGACCTTCTGTAAGAAAGTGAAAATATGGCTTTTTTTAATCAAGCCTTTGATGATCTTGCATAATAGATAAATATGGAATTGTGCAATTTAATTTTGGAATGGCTCAGACTTTGACTTTGGATAATTAGGCATTGTTTTTATGTGTTTTGAATGTCTTCAAGTATGCATTTTTAATTTGATTTTAAATGTTCGTTTTAGTTGCACTTTGTTCTGAAGGCATCGAATGGCTGCCTGGCTGTAAAGCCTCTTGGAGTCCCCTTCGGGTTGGAGAAAGGTGGGGCAGAAATGTCGTAAATAAATAAATAAATAAATAAATGGCCTGTCTGATTGGGCCCTTAGTGTCAAGATGTTACTTTTAAAGGTCAATTGAAACCTATCCTCCTGAGACTTTAAACCATCAAACCAGCTCCTACACCTCTATGTAACAGCCCTTTTAAAATGCTATGATGTCACCCATCAATTTCTCTTTCCCTGGCTGAACACGCCTAAAAACCTCAATTTTTCCTTATATGATTTGTTCTATAAACCTCTCATCCTTGCTGCTCTGCTGGGAATCTGCTTCAACTTTCTCAAAATGAGGCATTCAGAACTAAACGGTGAGACTTCTACATAAACATGTGGAGAGAAAATGTGGGATATAAATAAACATAACAACAACAACAACAACAACAACATGTGAGACTAAGCCTGACTAGTACAAAATATATTGGGACTATTCTTTCCTTTGACTTGGAAGCTGTGGCTCTATTGTGGTCCTAACACGTAACAAAAAACTAACATTTTAGTTACTTATGAGAAACAGACCCATATCCAATTGATTCAAAACTGAGAACTTCAAGTACTTTTGGGAAGAGGGCCTTGATATTGTAAATATATCTAATTACTTTTGAAAAGTAACTTTTTCCAACTCTGCACCCAAAAGTGGTTACATCCCCTGCAGCATGAACTCTCTGGTTTTGGCAGAAGAAAGAGAGACAAAGAGGAAAGAATGGGAGGTTATGTCAAAGATATAATTAATGCATTCACCTGCAGTGTTTCCGAGATGCCTCACACCCAATTAAATCATCACACCCAATTGAATGTTTCAGTCATGTCAATTAACTTCTAGTAGCTTATCTCTCACGGTAGCAGGCATTTTTCCTTCAACAGCACAGACTCTGCAAACTAAAATAATTTTCCCAGTCATGGCAACGGCATGTGCTGTTGCTGTATAAGTGAATCTAATTGAATTGGTATCTTGAGATCAATTTCACCTTGAGGTTGCTGCGCTTGGCATTTTCCCAGGTCATATCTATTAGTACAATAAACACTTTTGATGCCTCTGATTGATTGCATCCATTTTCCTTTCTGAAAATGAACACATTGTTTGTGATGCCTTTTTCTGAAAGAATCACCAGTAAATGTTAAAATTGCTTAATTTTGATCTGACTTTTCTAGAACCTTTTTGTGAGCTTTTCAATGGTTGCACTTTTGCTGTCTTTCAGCAACATGACATCCAGTAATCCAATCTCATGTTACTTATTTATTTTTAAATGGTTATGTGCAGTTTGACAAGCTAAGAGAAGTAAATGGTTGTTACTGACTGGGCTATGAAATTGATGCATTCATTGGATATATTGAGTAACTTGACTGTACTTTTGTTCTATGGTTAGCAACTGAGTCTGCTTTTAAAAATTGTTCTACCTGGGGTCTCAGCTATCTTTGGGACTCCCTTTGAGGCTGTTGAGGGCATTTAATGGTTCCCTAACATACCATGTATCTAAAATCATAATTGTGCTGTCATACGCTGGCCTATAGCAACTGGCTTTTGAACAGGACATGCTCTTTGTGCCCAGCGGGAAGCTGGGGTACCTCAGCTGAGAGGCCCTAAGGATTTTCCTATACAAAGTCTTTAGAAGCTTGGAAAGTTTAACAAAGTCCTTTATTATTGCCTAGGTCTTCAACAAAACAATCAAATACTTCTCAGATCTTCAACAAGTCAAACAAATACTTCAAGGCTTTAAATCAACTAGTGGCTTTCTTAATCTTGTCCACAACTGCCATAGATGTGGGTGAAATGCCAGGAGAGAATGCTTCTGGAACATGGCCATACAGCCCGAAAAACTAACAACAACCCATATCACAATTACCACAAGAAAAGAGAGTTCCCACCAGCAGAAATTAAAGGGCCCCCACCCCAGCTCCTAATACCATTCCTAAAATGTTAGTTGGATGAATTTATGACTTTTAGTCAATTGCAACTGGAGAGAAAAGGTTCAAACGTACAGAGAAGAGAAAAAGTGGTTTGAGCCTCAGATAGTCCCAGAGTCAATGCCAGTAAAGTCAGTCACATCTGGCAGGCAGACAGATAGTCTAGTCCTGGGTTAGAACAAACTGATTCAATTAAATTGTCTGATGAAAATTAAAGAGCAAGTAACAGCCCTGGGTCCAATCAGTTCAGTTTTAATCAGCAAGGATGGAAGAAGGGAGGGATATTCCAAGAGACAAAGTCAAAACTAAGGCAAAGGTCACCAAGAGATCACTTACAACCAGATCCAACATTCAATGGACGCAGAGGTGAAGCTCAGGAACAATACTGATCTCAGCAACTAGCTCTGAGGATATTATGCATATGTTTATTTATTTATTTATTTATTTATTTATTTATTTACTATTATTGTATACCGCTGTATCTCAAGCCCGAGGGCGACTCACAGCGGTTTCCAGACAGCAAACAACAAAGACAATAAAAGCAGCAAAACAATCAATATACCATAACAGTTAAACTACACCTCTCCATTACTAGCTAATACAAACATCAATACACAGTTCTCCCAACCCCCCCCCCCCCCTTAATGAATGTTCCTTCATTAAGGCTCACCAGGAGGGGTCCCCACTTTAAAGGGACCATATTTACTTCAGGTCTTTTAAAAGGAGATTTTATTTATAGAAATAAAAAAAAATCCCTAAAAATTGGGGATGACCCAAACATTATAAAACTTCATGGGCTAAAAGTGATAGATGTGCCCTCCATGTGTGGTGATTTTCACCCCTCTAGCCCTAAAACTGAGGGGAAGGAGAGGCTGGGGAAGCCCACCCCTTGCTACCAATTGGCTGAAAATTACCATATTTTTGAATGCAGAATGAAAACACCCATTCAGAAAGGCACCTATTTTCTGGAGGCACTCGAAAACAAAAACAGGGGCCTTACGAATGAAACATACAGAAACGAATAGCGATTGTATACGAATGCACAAGACTAGTATGCTTACCTTGTTTTCTTTAATTTAGGCAACATATAAATATTTATCTTACCCCAAGAAAGAATCAAGCATCAACACCCCCTTGTGTACAAGAACCCAATTTTTCAGTGAAAGTCTATAGAAGTCCATGGAGTTTAGCAAGAGCTGTTTTAGGATCAGCCATTTCAGCTAAATTTGAAAAAAAAATACTCAACTTAAACCATTTGACAAACTTGCCCTGATTAATTTCAAAGTTCATGATGAGTTGATTCAAGCATTTAAAAAGTCTACTGTATGGAAAAATGGCTTTGAATATGTTATGATTAGTATAAGAGAAGTTGAAACATGGCAATGTGATCAAATATGCCTTACAATGAATTGTAAGTTCAATTTAACATTGTGTGTGTGCGGGAGAGGGAGGGAGAGAAAGAAGGAAAGGAAGGGAGAAGGAAAACTCTTAACTCACATACCTGGAAGCTATACATTTTTATATTGTTCATTTTTCTGAAAGCACTTACAAGAATTCACAGATCTCTTCCTAAAAAGATGGAAAGAACCTGAGGCCTTAAAATGACAGGTGGGGAAAAGGAAAGCGAATACACTCACCTGTCCAGCTGAGCACAAGCTACAACACAGGTCCATTACTTCGGAAAAACCTTGATGAAGTTCATATTACAGATCATAGTCAATTCACTGCCCCTATGGCACTGCCTCACAGATGCCACTAATTTTATACTAATTTTGAAAAGTTACTTTTTTTGGAACTAGAGCTACTTGGAAAAGTAACTTTGCAAAGCTTTGCTTGTACCCAGGCTATGCATGAATTTGGAAGATTGATGATAATTAAACACCATGATGTTCACTACACAATGCAATGTTAATCATTCAAAATGGGGGGAAAATCCCTCTTATTTATGTAACACCTTCATCCTTGTGAACTTGAATCGTCCCCAACAAAAGTAATATGTTTGGTATTCATTGTGAAGGCTTTTGGAGGAGGCAGTATTTCCATGATTTGAAATACACCCAAGGCTCATTTTATGTAAGATTCTTCTTTGATTTCCAGACTTTTTCAGGATTGTTAGCAAACAGCACCACCTTTTGTTCCATGGTGGGAAAATGCATTAAAATATTTTCCACCAATCATAATCCTTCATTCCCTTTTAGAGAAAGATAAATATTGCTTTTGTGGATCCCCTTGGTCATTTGTTCAGAGCTGTGAGGCATGAGGAGATGACTCAGAAAGGCTTCCCTACTAATTTATAAGGTTTAAGCAACTTTAAATGAGCAAACCAAAGTGCTGAACTTGATCCCCAATCATTTTTCATCACATTAGATACCTCCTGGAATACTGCGTCCAGTTCTGGGCACCACAATTCAATAATCATATTGCCAAGTAGGAACCTTTCCAGAGTAGGATGACATTTTTTTTGAAGTCATGAATCTGTATGTGAAATAGCTTAGGGAACTGGATATGTTTATCCTGGAGAAGAGAACTTTGAGACATCATGGAAATGTTTAAATACTTGTCATGTTGAAGATAGAGCCAGCTTGTTTAATCCAGCCACTAGGACACAGGGCAATGGATTCAACCTACAGAAAAAGCCATTCCATTTAAACATTCAGAAGAACTTTCTTATAGTAAGAGCTGTTTAACAGTAGAATATGCTACCTTGGAGTGTAGTAAAGTTTGAATATGTAGGCCTGGAGCATAAAGTCTGTTAGGTATCCATACCATTTTTAACTTCCCACTTTCTATGGTCTTTCCAACCCAAGACCACAGTTGATTGAGCAGTTACTATCATGTATTTTATAATTTTCCCCCAATTCTTAATGTTTTCATTCCTGTCTAATTTCTGAGTGAATAATTCTTTTTTAATCCAAACCAATTTACGCCCTATTGATTCTTCCATTCTCTTCTGTACCTTACTATAAAATTTTTGTACTCTGTCACATTCCCACCACATATGTATATAGGAGCCAATTTTTCCACATCTGTGCTAACACAATTTTGTGGTTAGTTATGTGCGCTAATTTAATTGGAGTTCTGTACCAATTAGTCAGTATTTTCCTTTGTGTTCCTCTAATCCTTATGTACTTGATATTTTTAATTGAATTAATCCAGTATTCAGTGTCTGAATCATTGTTATTCAGATCCTCTTTCTGTATCTCTACCAATGTTTGTTTCAATTTATATTGGTTTTTTGTATATGAAACCCATCAGACCTTTCCTCTTTTCTAATTTCCAGTTTAAAATTGACCAAAATCTATTTCTGGGCCTTCCTTTTTCCTCCAATTCACGATCCTTTGTTTCAATCCATTCCAAAGGAGCCAGTTACATTGACCACAATTGTCCTTTATTGTCTCCCAGTTCTTAATCGTCCCATCTGGGTTTAAATCTCTTATCAATTTCAATCCATTTTGTTAGGAGCCCCCGGTGGTGCAGTGGGTTAAAGCCCTGTGCCAGCAGGACTGAAGACTGACAGGTCGCAGGTTCGAATCCGGGGAGAGGCGGATGAGCTCCCTCTATCAGCTCCAGCTCCTCATGCAGGGACATGAGAGAAGCCTCCTACAAGGATGATAAAAACATCAAATCATGTAGGCGTCCCCTGGGCAATGTCCTTGCAGACGGCCAATTCTCTCACACCAGGAGTCACTCCTGACACGACAAAAAAAAAATCCATTTTGCTTTAAATTTGTTACCACTTTGCCAAATATCTGTTCCTTTTTATTGTCTAGAAACCCTACTGGGAGTATATCTACTTTATTTATTGGAACCTTGCTATTTTTTCCAGCACTCCAAGGATGAGATTATTGCTTCCCCACTTTAATTTCTTTTAGAGTTTTATTGTCCACCCATACTTTTAAGGATAAGCAATGATCCCATCCGTTAATTAGGTTTTTTTTTCCAGTTCTGGCCCATCTTCTCAAATCATTGAAATCTAATTCGATCAATCTTGTTAACTGGCAGGCCTCAAAATAATTTTGTAAATTAGGTCCCCCCCCCAAATATTTTTTTTATTTTTAAGCTGGTGGATTGACATTTTTGGTTTGTCTGTTTTCTGCATAAACATAAAGATTTGACTGTTTACCAACTCTGGAGCATGCAACATGTAAGTGCCCATTTGAGAAGCAATTGTTTTCTAAATTCAAACCACACAGTTGCAAAGGTTTCCCCTGTGTTTTATTTATAGTCATGGCGAACGCAAGGCATACTGAAAATTGAAGTTGTTAGTATTTGAATGCTATGTCGGTTGGAATGAGTGCAATGCCAATAGCAACCAAACTCAGCTCAGCTTTCATTTCTTATACTACTGAGGTGAGGTGACAGCTGCTCTGTGATTGGGTGAAATTTCTTATACTGCTGTGGTAAAAAGAAAACTATGCAGCAATTGGTTGCTAGAGCTCAATTATCATTTCTTATACTGCTGAGGTAAAATGAAAGCAAGGCTGTGAGTGGTTGCTTTGGGCATCACAGATTCCACTGTGAGTATTCCTGGACTGCTAGTTTTATGCTAAAACATGTGTGTATTTGAATGCAACGTTGTGTCAGAATTTCATTTTGCTGCAAAAACACGTGCGTATTTGAATGTAATGTTGTGTCAAAATGTCAAGTCTATCGACCCACTACTTTTCAAGTTTTGCAAGCACAAACATATGTAGGCTGAGATTTTATATATAAAGACTAGCTGTCCCCTGCCACGCGTTGCTGTGGCCCTCATGGGGGTTTCTGTGTGGGAGGTTTGGCCCAGTTCTATCATTGGTTGGGGTTCAGAATGCTCTGTGATTGTAGGTGAACTATAAATCCCAGCAACTACAACTCCCAAATGGATGTATTTTAAGAAAGAAATGAGTTATTTTCCCCTAACTCCACTAGTGTTCACATTTGAGTCTTCATGTAGAGTTTGGTCCAGATCCATCATTGTTGAGCCCACAGTGATCTCTGGATGTAGGTGAACTACACCTCCAACACCAAAGGACACTGCCCACCAAACCCTTCCAGTATTTTCTGTTGGTCATGGGAATTCTGTGTCCCAAGTTTGGTCCAATTCCATCGTTGGTGAGGTTCAGAATGCTCTTTGATTGTAGGTGAACTATAAATCCCAGCAACTACAGCTCCCAAATGAAAAAATCAATTTTTTTGGAGTGAAGGACATACATTGGGTTGTTAGGTGTCTTGTGTCCAAATTTGGTGTCAATTTGTCCAGTGTTTTTTGAGTTCTGTTAATCCCACAAAGGAACATTACATTTTTATTTATATAGATAATAGATTTCCCTTTGTAGCTTTCACCCTTTTAACTGGGATAACTGGTAGAATGTGGAAGGGGGAATCTGTCGTCATTGCTGCATATATGGCAATATCAGCACCAAGGCAGCTCTGGAAAAGTTGCCCCAGCCTAACTATTTCAGAGTTAGTTACAGGCTATACCTTTTTACCAGTCAAAGAATAATTATAAATGTATTTTACCCTTCTGGAAAAGTAACTTGAAAGAATTTTAGGACACAGAATATTATAGTCTAGTTTTTTTTAAGCACTTGGAAGTCATTTACAATTGATATGCCCGCTACATTGTGTTTAACCTCTCCAAGTCTCCCTTGTATTCAGCTTGTTCCATCTTTTCTCCCCAAAGAACATTGTGTACTTTAGCAAGCTCTTTGAAAAGATGACTATTTTTCTTATGGGCACTTAGAGAACATTCTGATACATCAAGGCATGTTCACTTTTTTTTTCTTTAGGAAAGAAATGAGTTATCGGTGAGCAGGTATTTTCCATTTGTGTATGATATTTCATTTTCACTTCTTACCGACTTTCTGCCAAGGAAAAATGATTATAGACTTATTGGAAGAGAATAAAGAGGACAGTTATTTAAAAATAGTTGCCTTCTAGAGATCATGCACAAATGAGTCATCAGAATATGCTATGCACATGAAAATTGCTACATGTTTCAAATGTCATGGGTGCTATGAGATCAGTTGCATCATAAGAAACATATGGATTGGTTCTAGGTTTTGAACATAATGTGGGTTTAATGACAGGTCAGGCATGGGACATCTGTGCATCTAATCTATGAATGCATGAATAAGGGCTGGTTCTCACACCCATTTCCATCATTTGATTTTCCATCATCTGAAACGTCTCATCCAAACATTTTTTTATTTTCACAAACAATATTTTCTGTGACCTGGATCCATTAAAATTTGAGTGGATATTCAAATTTGAGTGGATATGAAATTGTAACCATATGGCCATATCAAAGAATCATTGCAATAAAATCTTATTGTGGTATTTTTAAGACTAACATTTCTTATAGAGTTGAAAGAAACCACACATGTCATCTGGCCCACCACCCGCCAGACAGAAATACATAGTCAAAGCACTACCTACAAATGGCCATCCAACCTCTGCTTCAAAACTTCCAGTGAGGGAGACTCTGGGACAGAATACTCCAATCTCAACTCAACAGTAGGATATAGCACAAGCTTTCATGGATTAAAATACTTCATCAGATGTATGGCTTTAAATCCAGTTGTTAGCTCTAAATCAGTGGTTCCCAACCTGTGGTCTATGGACCACCAGTGGTCCACAAGAACTGAAATATGGTCCACGGCCATTGCTACACTGTTGTAACAAGAGCAACTGGTCTCGTGAAATCCTCTTATAGTGCAGAGGCTTATTAAATATGGTTTTCTGTGGGCAAGCAGATGGTGACTACTGGATGGCATATGTTTGGTATGAGAAACTGGAGCCGACGTAGTCTATCCAATGCAGGGTTGTTGTAGGTTTTTTGGGCTGTATGGCCATGGTCTAGAGGCATTCTCTCCTGACGTTTTGCCTGCACTTTGGCAAGCATCCTCAGAGGTAGTGAGGTCTGTTGGAACTAGGCAAACGTCAGGAGAAATATCAGGAGAGAATGCCTCTAGACCATGGCCATACAGCCCGAAAAAACCTACAACAACCCAGTGATTCTGGCCATGAAAGCCTTCGACAATATATCCAATGCAGTTTTCTAAATCAGCACCCCAAATAACCAAACCAAATCTGAAGTTGACTAAAAACTGATTCATAACCCTTTTGGAACTAATGTTGGACATTGGTCCCTGGTCAAGTGCTCCCTGGTAAAAAAAAAAGGGAACCACTGCTATAAATAGAGGAGACATATCCAAACAATACAATTTATTTAAGTGTTTGGCTTACCAAGTTTCTTTGATTCAGTGGAGATGCTGCACTTTGTACAAAAAATTTGGTTTAGGCCTTGGAGTATACCTTAGAGGTTCAGATATTTATACAAACTGGAATGTCTAAGTTTATAGGCCACACATTTGAAGATATGGATTGGAATTTTAAGTAATTTCTAATATATAGCTCCAGGGAACCTCCGCACACCATTTCAGAGTAAGGTTGACCACCCATCTAGTCCCTGAGCCACTATCCAGGAATTGTTTGAAGACTTTCACCTACGGAGAATCCACCATATTTACTATCTCTTTATCAGTCAACCAGGGATGAGCATGGCAATTATTTATTTAATAAATGTTGATATTGCAATTAAACAAATTTCAACATGTTCAAAATCAAAAAGACAATATATACAAAAATGCCCAAAGCAACAAAATGGAAAAAAATCCCCAAGTAACAACTTATCAGGATGGGCTAGGGAAGGTCCAAATTTTATCTCCCCCCCCCCCAAATAATTTTTTTGGATCAGCAAATTGTCAATTCTACTTTTATTGGAAAATCAATCAGACATAATATGTGTCTAGATAAGCCTGGTAAATGTTAAATCTCTTTAAATTGAACTATCTTTCAAACATCTTGTGGTTCATGCTTCTAATCTATACATAAAAGTGAACTTTCCCATAACTTCAGAATCTGAATGCAACAGCATTCATTAATCTCACTGAAAAATGAGGACTATTGCTTTGTAAGAGTGCCAGAGGAAAGAATTATTGTGCAGAGATCTGTATTGCAGTGTGACTGGTTCCCAAATCTATCTTTCTTTAATCGTTGCATCATGGAAATGGCATCAGGGCCTTTGAAACACATGCCTAGAGAGAGTGCTACATGATGTCAGTCCAAATCGATATTCTTTCTTGGTCTGTTAACATTTTTCTGTAGCTAGTGCCTATTTTCTCTCGAGTCAGGAAGAAATTGGAAGGACTTTGTTCTATAGTACCTTTGATGAAATGGGAAGACCATACTGGCAGCACTCAGCAAGTCATATGGACTTCAAAGCCACATTACCTGAGTTTGCTAAATGTACAGATGGCTCTGTTTTGGCCCTGGATTTTAGCATCAGATCATTACTGAATTATGGATTGATGGTTCAATCTCGCAGGAGGGAGGGCTTCTCTGATCAAAGTGTGTAAAAAAATTCATGGTGCACAGCATAGGTGGGCAAAGGATCCTGTGTAAAAAAATGACAAATACTCATAGACTCTGCAAGTTTGTTGTTACATGCCTTCATATCAACTCTGATTTATAGTGACCCTATTATAGGCTTGCCATTTCCTTCCTCAAAGGATGAAAGAGTTTGGCCTGTCCAAAGTGAAAAACTCAAACCACTATGCCATGGCGGCTTCTTTACAATGTGTTACTTTAGCTTTCTATTCCTCCTGCAACTTCTATTCTGTCTAAATTGCTGAAAATTAGGCCAAGCCATAAGTGATGTCATACTAAATAAATATCTGGCTTGCAGGATGCATTGAGTAAAAATGGGCCCCTGCTCTTGGTGCAGTTGCTCATTGCTTTCATATTACAAAAACTCAATGGAGCTAACAAATGCAAGATCAGTGACACATATTGTACACCCTTGATTTGTTCTATCAGCTAATAAGCTTTTAAACATGGGATGCAGCAGGTGATTTGTATCTAAGAGATGATGATGATTATGTTTATTATTATTTTATTTCATGTCAAAAGCATTGAATAAATGATAAAATAGAGGGAACACAAGTGGCTATGTAATTATAGACCAAAAATGAGCAACAGTGATCACATTGTCTGTAGCTTTAAACAATTATTCCTCTGTGCATGAGGCAGGGCCTTTTGGGCAAGCACACGGGTGTAGAGTTGTTTGTTCTGTTCCACAGTCACACAAGGTGGAGGATTCTTCTAGGTAGTACCATTTTGCCAGGTTATCTTTTTATCTGCCCACTCCAATTCTAAGTCTGTTCAGGGACTTTCAAGTTGCCCATTCGTGGTTTGCCCCTGGAGGCAGACCCCCCCCCCGGGGGGGGGCATCTAGTTGGGATTTCCTGGTTTAGCTGCCCAGAGGGTGATTCTTATGAAACATTTCCTTGATTTGAGTCTACTGGGAGGAGGCTGATAGCCATGAAGTGGGTGGCTTTCACAGTGTTCAACCTTATTTCTCTCACAGTTAGCAGAAACTTCCCATCGCACATCAGAGGGGGTAATGCCAGCTCCCTTGTAGATACTATCAACAGGCATGGGTTTGAGACATCCTGTGATTACTCTGTATGTTTTGTTCAGTGCTATATTCACCAGTTGATGCATGAGGATGATGATGATGATGATGATGATGATGAGAAAAAAAAGAGAGAATGAGAGAGTGCAAGCAATATCTTGGTACATGACATCAAAGAAGCAAATACAACTTTTTCTCTCTTCCAATCTCTCCTCCTACTTCTCTCCTGATCTACCTATCTACCTAACATCTATTTATCTCTCCATCATTTTTATCAGTTTCAATTGCTAGATACAGATTCTCCCCCACTGCCCCCCAAAACAAACACACACACAGAGATTGAGATTAGGAAGAGGAGAGGAAGGAAGAGAGAAACCTAGTTTGGGATATACTGCCGTTGCTTTTTTGCCAACTCTCAGAAAAACACAAATCTCTTGGGACGTTTCTATTGTGATTGCAATAATGACTTTAAAGGTTGGCCTCACATAACTTTGGAGTTTTGCAATTGCCTTACATTTAATGTGGAGTAGGACACTTTGTCAGAAATTTCTAAATACGTTGATTTCTTAATTTATATTCATATATTTTCATTTTAATACGTTGATGAGTTTAACAATTTTGAAAATTATACATGTATCTATCAAGTTAAAAATGATAGATAAATGGTGAAACGTTTCACAACGTTAATGGCTTTGTAGATCAGAAATTAGCCCTGCTTGGGGTTTAGTATTTTGTAAAGCTTTTGTGACTTCTTTTCCTTAGATATAGCTGTTCTTTCTCCTTTCCCTCTCCCAATATGCCCACTAGTATTAATGATCCAACACAGATATATTAGAGGGTCACGGCAGGGCTGAGTGTGGGAGTTTGCAAACAGATGGTTTCCTGCTTTACCAACTGAAAAACTGTGTGCAGCTTTCACTCTTTAACAGATTTTGGGTGATAAGGAAAGAAGAAACTTGGACGAAGTGATGGGGAAACACAGGAGGGCAACAAATGAAAGATACCACCATTCTGGGTCCCCCACCTCACCCAGATGGAATATCCTGTGAATGAGGTAAGAGGTTTCAATAATTAAAATCTGGTTTGTTTGTATGTTTCTCAAGTCATATAAAGGGAGAAGAAAAGTGTGATTCCCTGTTGGAGGGTGACCTCTTGTGGCATTAGGTGGTTCTAAGTTTTCAAGCCTGTGAAATGTTGTAGGACTTCAAGTAATTTATGACATATGGCGACTCTAAGGTGACCCTATCAGAGGTTTTGCTTTTGAGGCTGAGAGACTATGAGTTGCCCAGAGTCACTCAGTGTGTTTCTATGGCATAGCAGGAATCTGAACCTTGGTCTCCAGAATCCAGTGCTCAAATCACACTGGCAAATATGACTTCAAGTAACTTGTCAACTTATGGCAACTCCATGAATTTCATAGAGTTTTTAAAATGTTATTACCTCTGATATATTTCACAAAGATAATAACTTAAGAAAACCCTATGAAATTAATGTGGTTGCCATAAATTGATAGGCAACTTGAAAGCACATTTCCCGTTGTGTGCCTTCAGATCATTTATAGTTTAAGGCAGGGATCCTCAAACTTTTTAAGCAGAGGGCTGGTCTGAGTCCCCCCTCGGGAGTTGAGAAGGGCGGGGTAGAAATGTTGTAAATAAATAAATGGTCTCTCTGACTATAGGGAGACAAGACTATAGTTTGAAAAAAATGAACAAATTCCTATGCACACTGCATAACTTTTATTTGTAGTGTAACAAAATGAAAGAACAAGACAATATTTAAAATGAAGAACAATTTTCACCAACATAAGCTTACTATAATTTCAGTGGAAATGTGAACCTGTTTTGGGCTGATGAGATAGTCAAGTTAATTAAGATTGTTGTTGCTGTGTGCCTTCAAGTCATTTCAGCCTGAGGCCAACCCTAGGTTTAAAGTTTAGGATGGGGGAGGGGGGGGTAAATGACTTTGAAGGGCCGTATCTGGCCCACAAGCCATAGTTTGGGGACTCCTTGTTTATGGTGACCATATGGCGATCCCCTCATGGGGTTTACTTGGTAAGCTTTGTTCCAGGTAAGGGTGTTTTACTGCAGTCTATGTGAGCTTGTCTATCTACTATAGCATTTTAGTTCAAGGTCTCATGGGTCCCCTATCATAACAATAGATTTTAGAGTGAGGAAATTGCCAGAGGTGTAGACTAAGAAGAGAAGTAAGGTTAGAGATGATAATTATCCCATTCTTCGGGAGATGGGAATGTGGTGGCAGTCACATATCTAGGTATGAAGCTCTTCTTTTTCACACTACTTCTCTATTTCCTTTGGGACCTTACAGATCAGTGAGTTAGTGGTACTGTCAAGGAGCAACCAGTCCAGCTAGAGGTCAGAGACCTATAGTATCCATGCATTATTTCAATTTTGCACTTCTAAGACTGATCAGAGATGGGTAGGAATGATACTGCACTTGCTTATGTGAAATGGCCTAATCTTGTTCAGGCTTTAAGAAAATATTTGCTAGTTAGGCGTACACATTCTACCTCCCTATTTTATGATGCTGTCTTGTCATGCTTCACTATTAAGTATCGGTTTTAGACCATCTCCTCCTGGGATCTGTAATGTAATGTGTTGTTTTGTTATTGAGCATGTGGAAACACACACTCTCACACACACAAAACTTAAAGACTACATTATATTATTTGTCAGAGTTCAACCATTCACATTTCTACCATCTGCTCAGAATGTCTTTATGTATGTAGGAAGCACAAGAAAGAAATGATTTCAGAAATGTCAAGAGAACTTACACTTCTAATGACAGTAAGGGAGGACACAAATTTACAAGACAGGGTGTTAAGAGGATACAATTGTTCGACCTGTTAAAAGTAGAACATTTAATTTATTGTACTCTGGGCCCTTGGTATCCATTGGGGTTTGGGTCCAATATCCCTTGTGGGTACAAAATCAATAGATACCCAAATCTCATCAACCCCATGTTTGGTCATGACAGCAAATCTACCATACTAGGATATTACGGGGATTAGTATTAAAACATGTACCATGAAAATGTTCTCTATGTGATGGTGAACATTGCTGTCATCATCATCACCATCATCACCTCTAATAATATTCTCACCAAATCATTATAGGTTTTTTGGTATTTTTTATGGATGGAAAAAAGTTGCAAGTCCATGAAACTATCAAAGGAACTGCCATCTGATTCACAGGAAGGAATGTGGAGGAAAGTAAAAACATGCTTACAAAGTACACTTGCTTCCTTTTGTTTCATTGCATGCCCTCCCTCTGGACCGCTTTGCACCTTCAACACACTTCCCTCCTTTCTTCTTGCATTCCATAGTTTGCACCTCCCACCTTCCATTCATTCAATTGTCTCATATTTTGCCACCATTCATTTTCCTCTGGAGTATTATTTATTCGGAATTACAGATTTGGAATTAACCTTGGACTTAAATAAGGATATATTATTTACATATATGACCACCACAGCAAGGATATCGTATGTGAAAATGTGGAAGCTTGAAGAGATACTGGAATTGGATAATTGGATAAGTAAAGTAAGAGAAATCAATGACATGGACACATTAACTTCTTTCTTGAAAAAGATCTCAGACATCCTGATAAAATCGATGAATTGGAAACTCTCTGAAGACTATGAAAAAGACAAAAACCAACTAGGTATACAATAAGAAGGGAAATTGGAAATTTAGGCACCCTCGGTTCCCACTTCCATGCTTTTCTTTTTTAATTTTATTTAGTATAACATTTTTATTTTATTTTATTAAATAATAAATAAATAAAAAATAATTAAGAAATGGACAAAAGTGGAGGCTTAGAATGGAAGTTCAAAGAGACTTTTTTCTTTCTTTCTTCTTTTCTGAACAGTAGTAGTAGTGTTGGAAAGATCTATACATATATATTTCCTTTCTTTCTCTTTTTTTACAATATTGTTCCACCTCTTTCCATGTATATTCTATACCCTTACTTTTCCAACTTTTCTTTTAACTATATTGTTCCACCTCTTTTTTGTAAATAATATTCTCTTTTGGCATGCTTAATAAAAATTAGCTTTTAAAAATGTGCTTATGTCTTCATCTCAATTGCTGCTATTCAATGATGAAATGCTTGGTCGCACAACCAAGTCTTGAGTTTCCTTCTAAAGGGCAGGAAGGAGGTGGTCAATCTGATGTCCCTGGGGAGGGAATTCCACAGGACCCACAGATAACAAGGAAAGCTTGGGGAGTTTTGCAAATTAAGAATGTACCGTATCAGAAATCAGGATCTCACCAGAATGAAGGCAAATGACAGAAGTTTTATTCAATCTGCAGAAGGGGCAATGAGTGTTCAAAATGTACAATCATAAAGCACAAGGAATGCATTTTTATACATAAGACTTTCCATGTACTAACATTGCTACAGTTCGAAATTCCCTCCTGTCCTCCTAATTGGCTAATGCCAGAGATCAGGTCAGCATTTTCCAGAACTCTGATTGGTCAACAGGCAGGCCTAGCAAGTGTGTGCACTGATTGGTGGAGGAGGTGATGCCACTGCCAGGAATCTCCTCCCATCTAGGCAGAGAAGCCCTGAGCCTCCATTCAGCAAATTGAGGTGGTTCTTGGGGTAGGGAGGTCTTCAGACGGTTGTGTCCACCCCTGAGTGTGTGGCAATGATATGCAGGATAGGTGAATGATCAGATTACGCAGATACTGAGTCCAGGATGTGGGGATAATGAGTGTTGGATCCCCAGACATCTTCCCATGCCGGGAAGACAAAACCAAGGTCCAGAAATGTCTATTGGAGATTGGGTGTGACAGAGTCTTTTTCTGGGTCTTTGTCCAGTGAGTAGCTGAGATCTCCAGAAGGGAAGTTCCAGGTGACAAGCAGATGGCCCCTTGTATGGGGAAAAGTTTGTGGAATTCACCCCATACCATCATCATCACCACCTAATTCTACTGGTGGTAGCAGTTCTATCCACCCAGTGATACCTGGCTCCTCTATCACAATTACAGAAATTCTTCTCTTTGTAGTTATATCTTTTTGGCATGTATCAGGCTTTCATGGCGGCCTCATCATATAAAAATACCCATAAAAAAGACAATAAGACATAAATCTATAAATGATGATTTAAGTTACAAAACAATAAAGCAAGCAATATGGAACAAAAGTGGGAAAGGTTTCCAATATTACACTCAATAAGGAACACAACTTTTCAAATATATAAAAATCATACCAAACCATTATGTAACAAGGGCTTTCATCTGTCATAATATCAATGGACAGAGACACTATATAGCTTGAACTGAATGACATATTAGGCACAGATGAGAGGAACTGTTATTCAGAAGTGGTTAAGTGTTCTTTGAACTAGAAGGGGGTTTTGAATGGGAAGCTGTATAGCCCTGACCTTCAGTGTTTTTTTAAATCAGCTCAACTTACTCAACTGCTGAGCAGATGAATATAGCACTGAATGAGACATGTAGAATAATCACAGGATGCCTTAAACCTACATATGTTGATAGACTCTATAAACTAGCTAGCATTGCCTCCCTGAGGTGTGACAAGAAGTTGCTGCAAATTGCGAGAGAAGTAAGGTTGAACACTGTGAAAGCCACCCACGGTATGGCTACCAGTCTCCTCCCAGCAGACTTAAATCAAGAAAAGGTTTCATGAGAACCACCAATTCTGTAAATGTTCCTCCAGTAACAGCAAGAGTATTCCTCTGGGCAGCAAAATCAGGCAATTCCAACTGGATGGCCCTCCACCAGGGGCAAACCAAAAATGGGCAACTTGGAAGTCCCTGAACAGATTCAGAAGTGGAGTTGGGAGATCAAAAGATAACCTGGCAAAATGGCACTACCTAGAAGAATCCTCCACATCATGCGATTGTGGAGCAGAACAGACAACCCCGCATCTGTATGCTTGCTGCAATGCCCTGCCTCATGCACAGAGGAAAAACTATTTAAAGCTACAGACAATGTGGTCACTATTGCTAGTTTTTTGTCCAAAACTATTTAGCTGCTTGCGATCCCTTTATTTTATCAATTTTAAACTTATTTTATGCTTTGACACAAAATAAAAATTTTAAAAATCAGCAACATGATCAAACGTGGCTGTTCCAGTGTGTCTTCCCTGAATAAGAAATCAATGCCCTGCTGTGATTAATTCTCTGCAATTGTCCTCAGAAGCACTTTACTACCTGTTGGGTTGGTCTCCCTACATTATCTTTTAAAACCCTCCTGCTTAGATACATCCTACCTCTGTTCACGCCCAGTGTTTATTTAATTTTTTTTAATTTATTACATCTGGCCCGGCCGTAAGTTTTTAAATTCTCTGTGTTAATGTTTATATGTAAGTTATATTAATTGTACTGTTTTATTTGCTTGCTGTTTTGTTTTTACTGATGTGTTGTTGGGCTTGGCCTCATGTAAGCCCCTCCGAGTCCCCTTAGGGAGATGGTGGCGGGGTATAAATAAAGTTTTATTATTATTATTATGAGTCAAAGAAATCATTATTCGATGTGAAGACTATAGATATAATTCTTCATAGTTCTTTCTCCAAGGGAATAATGAGTAATTTCAGCAGATTTCTTCCCACTATAAGAAAATCTTTGAAAACTATTCTGCACAACATTCATATGTGATTTGGAAAAGAAAAAAACCCAACACTTTCTGCATGGAAAATAACATTTCAATTTTTTAAAAAATCCAGCAAAGATTTCTGCACACACACAAAAAGCTGCTTTCTAAAAAAAATCAACCAAATTCCATGCAAAATAAATCTCCAGTTACAAATTGTTTTGCACAGAAGACAGTATTTGCTGCACAGGGATTAATATTTCTGTGTTGAAATATTATTTTCCATGCAGATGATGCAGTTTCCTATCCAAAAATAAATAAATATCTGTTTTATATGCAAAACAACTATGTGTGAATTTTGTGCAGGATAAATCCCAAACTGCGAAGATTCTCATCATTTTATGATTGTTCCCATCAGGATTTCTCAACACTCCAAAATAAATTTTGACTGTATTCTGTCTATTTTGAATATTCATTCCATCTCTGCTGCACATAATCCAAAACAACTGTAGTGGCAAGGGAATAGAGGGAGGTAGCTATATTTGACTGTTACACATAAACCAAGAAAGAATATTGAAGGATAATAAAGACTAACAAGTTTTACTGAGCATAAGCTTTCATCAACTTGTTGGACTTAATGAAGTGTGCTAAATCTTATGTCCAACAAAACATGATTGTTTTAGGAAAGGCTTCTAACACTCCCAAGGAGAATAATAAATAATGGAAAAGTGGCTTAAAAATAAAATTAATCATGGGCAAATGCAAATGTATCCATATGGGCAGTTCAGTACAATGTGCATAGAATCGTGGAATCTTAAAGTTGGAAGGACCTCAAGGACCATCTATTCTCATCTCCTGTCATACATGAATACAAAATTACAACACTCCTAAAATAAGCTCAAAATGTAGCTTAAAGACACATATGGAGTGTCTGTTAGCCTCCAAGGCAATCTATTCTACGGTGGCAGTAAAAAATGGGATTCCTAGTGTTTAGGTGAAATTGTTTTTCTTTTAAGTCATTGTTTATAGGACTTGATTTCCAAACCTTTTGCCATCTTGGTTGCCCTCCTGTGGACACATTCTTGAGCTTTGGTGGCCAGAACTGGGCACAGTATTCCAGGAAAGGTTTGACCAAAGTAGCTGAGAACAGCAGTGCAGTTGAATAGGATCTCAGGGTTCTTAGGCTTAGATGCAACAAACCAAAGGATTATAGGGATCAGATTGAAGCTTGATATCAGGAAACACTTGCCGGAATTCTGTTGGAGCCTTATGTCCTTATGAATGGATTTTCATTTGTGGGGATTAAAATTATATCCAGTTATGCCACTATGTAGCAGAGCTGGCAAAGTGCCCAGTGCACATCAATGTATGATATACATTGGTGTACGGTGTGCATTAGTACACAATGTATATCAGATGTGCATTGCACAAGATGGGCATTGCGTGCTCTGCTAATGTCCCATTGTACTCCTCCTCTGTCTAGTAAAGGAATTTCTTTGTGTTTCTCCTGTATACAGTAGTTAGGGATATATAAATTTATGTTATATACAGGTCATATGGAATTCCAGAACTTTCTTGTAACATGGGCTTGATCTACATGGCTCTATATCCCAGAATCTGATTCCAGATTATCTGCTTTGAACTGGATTATATGAGTCTACACTACCAGATAATCAGGGATAAGAAAATAATCTGTGATCATATCCTGGGATATAGGTTGGTGTAGATCCAGCCTTAGAAAACTCCAACCATAGAACCATTTGCATAGAATCACAGAGTTGGAGGAGACCACATGGGCCATCCATCCAACCCTTCTGCCATGCAGGAAAAGCACCATCAAAGAATCCCTGACAGATGGCCATCCAGCTTCTGTTTGAGGCTCCTCCATCACACTCCAAGGCAGAGAGTTTCACTGCTGAACATCTTATATAATTAGGAAGTACTTCCTTATGTCCAGGGGAATCTCCTTGTTTCCTAGTGCAGCAGAAAACAAGCCTGCTACCTCTTATTTTCCTTTCAAAGCCATTAAAATCCACAAGCATGTGAACAATTGCAAAAGAAAGGAGAAAACAATGAAAATGAACAAAATTTGGCTACCAGAATTTTTAAAAGCCTCTAAAATTAGACAGTAAATAAAGAACAATACTCTGAAAACAGGGGAATTCCAGACATGAAACAATCAGGGCCAACTAATACTTCCCAACAAAGGATCCCCAGGTAGGAGTCAACCAGGCCTTGAAGCTGAAAGGCTTTCTAATGCTAATCAAGATAATTAATTGCAATATTCATATGTGACTTTAACAGACAAGAGTTGTTTCTCTCACCCTCAACCTTCCACAGATATATAAATATCCCTTACCTAGTTTCTAATAGACCTCACAATCTCTGAGGATGCCCACCATAGATGTGGGTGAAACGCCAGGAGAGAATGATTCTGGATCATGACCATACAGCCTGGAAAACTCACAGCAACCCACTTTCATATATTTATACATGGCTGTCATGTCTCCTCTCACTTTCCTCTTAGGTTCTCATAGATGACGCATTCCCTCTTACTGTAGCCTTTTGAGCTTAAGATGGATAGCCACTGAAGAGTTTCTATCATAAGTCACAGAAAACCCATGGCCAGTGGTCCTAAAAATGAGGGCCACATAATGAATTATGTCTCTAATTTTGGATTTTTTTAAAAAAAAAACAGGAGGACAAAGTCAGAGCCTACAAGATCTGCTCTGACTCTAAAAATATAATTATGGAGAAAAGAGGGAGAAAGGAAGGGAGGTATTTGTATGCTCATCAAAACAAAGCTGATATTATTATTGAGTGGTGAGGTTTTGTCCTGATTTTTTTCCTTCCATTTTTTTAAAAACTGAAACAACAGCACAGGAGCTTAGCATATTGATCAGAGGTCTTGTCCGGGTTGCAGAGTAATCTAAACAAAGCTGTTTAAAATTCTGCTGACTCACAGAAAATAGCAGTCTGCTGACTCACAGAAAAAAAAGATTGGGTATGACTCATGGCTTGCTTTTTATTTTAAAGGAAATCTTCTCAGACCGAAAATATGGTATTGTCTCTTCAAAGAGATAACAGCAGAAGAATACACATTAATCCCATTGTTTTAAAATAATGTACACATTTTTGCCAATGACGTGTCTGAATGTTAATTTGCAGGATTTCTACATTACATCAAGGTCAATGAAAAAAGAGAGATTTGCCCCCTCCTTTCTCCTCCAATCTGTGTCTGTGAATAAACATGCATAAATGGGCAAATACTTGATGATCCAGAAATAAATTAAGGCTTCAAGCCACATTGATTCTATCAACATTGCTTAAATTATCGTGGAAGTTGCTTTAGTTTTAGTCAAAAACAACGGTGGCTCAACCTCTCCTGAAGCCCAAGGCAAGAAATGTTATTCTCCACCCCAATAATCACCCTTCCTATCACTGCCTTTTGAATACCACTGCCTACCATCTGCTACACTCTCTGAGCGAGATAGCTCTTGCTGCTCTTTGCAGAGCGATACAGGCCCCAATTCCTGGATTTGAGGCCTTCTTCTTCCTCAGACACTGGCATTATGAATGGGTGGGTTTGGAAACTGCACAGACAATTGCCCAAGGCACCCCAGTGACAATGTCTATTTTCAAGGAACACAGGCAGCAAAATAGTTCAGGCCTGGAAGTTATTTTTCTCTGCTGCGTCATTGCTGTAGCATGGAAATGGCTCATGCAGCTTTCAAGAGCCTATCAGTTTCAAGTGGTGGGTGAGCCACCAAGGCTTAGAGATGACAAGGATTGTTGTGATGGGAGGAGAGCACGACATTCGCCACCTCTTCTGGTCTGCCAATGGGGCTAAGCATGCTCAATAGCCATAGAAAGCCGCATACCATTTTGAAGATGAAGAGACAACCAACCGTCAGCTGGGGAAATGAGACCAACCCATTCTTATTTGGGTTGTTGTTGGTTTTTTGGGCTATATGGCCATATTCTAGAAGCATTCTCTCCTGATGTTTTGCCTGCATCTGTGGCAAGCATCTTCAGAGGTTGTGAGGTCTCACAACCTTTGAGGATGCTTATTTATTTATTTCGAGTGCTTCTATCCCACCCTTCTCAACCCCCTAGGGGGGACTCAGGGTGGCTTACAAAAGGCACAATTCGATGCCCAATAGTTCACAAAATACAATATACAAAATACAACATAACAACAACAACAATTATAACTCGTTAAAACAATCAAATTAATACAATAGCAGCAATAAAATCATCTTGCGGTCAACGTTCGTCAATTCATAAATCCATAATCCATCCAGCATTATCATAGTCTTTTCCTACTCTGGTCGTCATTGTCTTTTATCCATCTGCCAGTTTACCCAAAGGCCTGGTCCCATATCCAGGTTTTTAACTTCCTTCTGAAAGAGAGGAGGGATGTTGATGACCTAATTTCCCTGGGGAGTGAATTCCACAGGCGAGGGGCCACCACCGAGAAGGCCCTGTCCCTCGTCCCCACCAGTCTCACTTGTGATAAAGGTGGGGCTGAGAGCAGGGCCTCCCCAGAGAATCTTAAACTCCGAGGTGCTTGCCTTAGATGCAGGTGAAATCTCAGGAGAGAATGCTCTAGAACATGGCTATATAGCCCGAAAAACCTACAACAACCCAGTGATTTTGGCCATAAAAGCCTTTGACAATACCATTCTTATTTGTTTTAGTCGATCCAAATGAACTTGGGATGTGATGCCTTTGCAACAAGCTCAGTCAGAGGCAAGTTATGTGGAGACATGTATATCCTACCATCACTAGTAAAAAGTCATCCAGTTTAAGCTCCCACTTTTTGATTAGCATGTGGTACAACAACTTTTACTGAGTGCCTTGGACTCCAGTAGGTTTGGCTGCATCCTCACAAGTGGAGGAGGAGAAATTGATTTTCCTAATCAACTACCTGTGCTCTCATAGATGGAGTCTGGGGAAAATAGACCTTGGCATTTGGAAGTTGTACTTGCTGGGATTTATAGTTCATCTACAACCAAAGAGTATTCTGAACCCCACCAACAATAGAATTGGGCCAGACTTCCTACACAGAACCCCCATCACCAACAGAAAATACTGAGTTTTCTGATGGTCTTTGGTGACCCCAGGTTGAGAAACGCTGCCCTAACGTGTAATGTTTGTTTTTAATATGAGAAAGAACAATCTAGATGTATAAAAGATTAAAGGAATAACTATTGGCATTTATGTACTGTTTGCAAAATGCTCAGAGAACTTCTTACAAGACCTTGGAATTAGTTCATTGAAAGCATTAATAAAAACATTGTAACATTCACAGTTTCAAATGTCTTCATTCTAATTGTTTCCACATCCACAACATTATGGTTGGAGTAGCAGTGAAATTTGCTACTTTAGGGAGTGTTGGCTCGCTTTTTTTGCTATATTAAAAATAATTTATTTTAACACTATAATAGGTACTTCACCACACTATTATCATTTCTCATATATACTCAAGTGCAGCTTGAGCTCATATATAAGTCAAAGCCAGATTTTGGGGCCAAAGTTATGAACGTTGATATGATCTGCAGAGAGGAGAAAGCACCAATGCAACCTCAGGGGCACAGCTGCTGCTGCTGCTGCCATTTCCCTGCTGTGTTTCCCTTTAGTTTTGCTCCTCTCTGTCTTCTTCAATTGATTATCATGCTGAATGTTATGTCAACTGTAAGCTCCTTGGGGGCAGGTGCTTCTCCTTTTGGCCTCTGCAAAGTCAAGGGCATTGTAATGCCGCTGCAACAGCAAATTCCAACACTGACCATCTTGTAATCGTTTAATAGTCCTATAAAAATGATCACCATGTTTTTCCCTACATTACACAGATAGGACCAAAGCAAAGTGCTTCACATAAAACACAGAGGGTCAAAGTGTGGTCCTGTGGATGCCTATTCCAAATTTTTGTATATCCCCACTTTGGGGCCAGAGTAAAGAAGGGGAGCTGGGAAGACAGTTCCATCTTGTCTCCTGTGACATCAGAGCCCCTCCCCCAGCAACACTATAATATTATATAATACTAATATTATGAATGATGTATTAGTACTATGCTAATAATGTAGTATGTTGTATGTACATATGACTTGTAAGCCGCTCTGACTCCCCTTCGGGGTGAGAAGGCCGGCATATAAATGTTGTAAATAAATAAAATAAATAAATAGAAAACTATTTCTTGATTTAAGGCATTGGCATGCTGGATGATATCCAAGCAGGGGATGGTCCGGACATGTCACTGCCTTGGTCCTTTCATTATTGGCTGCTACTTCCTGGTTGATGTCAGGTGGTGCAATACTGGCTAAACAGTATAATTTATCCAGTAGTGTAGGGTGTAGACATCCTGTGATAATGCAGCATGTCTCATTGAGAGCCGCATCCACTGTTTTAGTGTGGTGAGATGTGTTCCACACTGGGCATGCATACTCAGCAGCAGAGTAGCAAAGTGCAAGGGCAGATGTCTTCACTGTATCTGGTTGTGATCCCCAGGTTGTGCCAGTCAGCTTTTGTATGGTATTGTTTCTAGCATTTACTTTTTGCTTGATATTCAAGCAGCGCTTCTTGTAGGTCAGAGCATTGTCCAGGCTAACTCCCAGGTATTTGGGTATGCTGCAATACTCCAGTGGGATTCCTTCCCAGGTAATCCTCAGAGCTTGAGATGCTTGCCTGTTCTTGTCTGTGTTTTAGATGGATTAGGATTCAGCTGGTTTTCCCTGGAAACCTTCATAGAACTTCTGTTCAACCATTTCAAAGCTCCCTGCTTGGGCGACGATTTTTTTTATTTATTTGAGGTGCTTCTACCCCGCCCTTCTCAACCCCCTAGGGGGGACTCAGGGCGGCATACAAAAGGCACAGTTCGATGCCCAACAATTCACAAAGTACAATATACAAATTACAATTTACAATATAACTTCAACAGTTATAACTAGTTAAAACAATCAAAACAATACAATAGCAGCAATAAAATCATCTTGTGGTCAATGTTCGCCAACTCATAAGTCCATAATCCATCTAGCATCGTCATTGTCCTTTCCTACTCTGGTCGTCATTGTCTTTTGTTTGTCTGCCAGCTTACCCGAAGGCCTGGTCCCACATCCAGGTCTTCAACTTCCTTCTGAAAGAGAGGAGGGATGCTGATGACCTAATTTCCCTGGGGAGTGCATTCCACAGGCGAGGGGCCACCACCAAAAAGGCCCTGTCCCTCGTCCCCACTAGTCTCACTTGTGATAAAGGTGGGGCCGAGAACAGGGACTCCCCAAAAGATATTAAACTCCGAGGTGGGACATAGAAGGAGATACGTTCGGACAGGTACGCTGGGCTGGAGCTGTAAAGGGTTTTGTAGGTCAAAACCAGCACTTTGAATTGTGCTCGGAACTGGATCGGCAGTCAGCGGAGCTGACATAGCAGGGGGTGGTATGCTCCCTGTATGACGCTCCGGTGAGTAATCTAGCCGCCGCCCCTTGGACTAATTGAAGTTTCCGATGGCATGATTGTCAGCATAGATGAAACTCTCTGTCCCTTCTGGCAGTGGCTGATCATTTGTGTCGATGTTAAACATTGATGGAACAAGCATGCTCCCCTGAGGCAGGCTGTTCTTCTTCTGTGGAGGTGGTGAATAATTTCTTTGAAGTTAATATTCGCAAACAAACTCTAGTAACATGGATGTGGAACCTAAAGGCAATATCTGGTCTGATTTTGGAAGTTAAGCAGGGTCAACTCTGGTTAGGAATTGAATGGGAGATGGCCAATGAATACCAGGTGCATGGTGATGTACTTCAAAGGAAGGAGCCGGCATAAACCACTCCCGAGGATGCTTTGCTTATGCAAGCCCTATGAAATTCATGGGGGCGCCATAAGATGACAGGCGACTTGAAGGCAGAAGAGACAGAGGAAGAGAGAGAGGTCCTTCTTCCTTCTCTCTCTCTCTCTCTCTCTCTCTCTCTCTGAGAGAAGCACTGTGACATCCCAGCCCTCGCTTCGCTTTCTCTCTGGCTGCTTTGAAGGAAAGTACAGTATGAAAAAGGCAGGAGAGGACGGATAGCCTGAAAAGCGGGGTCTCCGGCATCCCTCCTTCCTTGGCTGGAGAGGCGAAGAAGAAAGAAAGGAAGGCAAGAAGATAAGGAGGAGGCAAGGCTCCCCTTGGAGAGAGCCACCTGCGGCTCCCTCCCACCTCCAACCTCTCCTCCTTCTCTTTGTGCAGTGCAGGTAAGACTCTTCTCGCCTGTGTGTCCCCCTCCCCTCCCTTACCATCTCTTCCTCTATCCCCCCTCCTCCGTGATGTCACACCTACTCTCGCAGGGCATGATGGGAGAATCCCTCTTGCTTCTCCACAGATGCCCTGAGGAGAGCAGCAGGAGAAAGAAAGGCTCGGAGAAGATTCCTCCCGTTCCTTTTCTCCCCCGAGGAGGAGAGAGGGAAGGACGGAGGGAAGGAGGGAAGGAGGGAGAAGAGAGCTGGGGTCAACCAGGCCTCCCAGATCTCCCCGCCTTTGCCTCCCTCCTTCTCCTCCTCCTCTCTGGCCCTCCTTACCTGCTCGTTCTCTCCTCCTCCAGCCTCGCTAAGAAGAAGATGCCCAGGAAGAAAGTTCTCCAGTGGGCGAAGCTCTAGGGCTGCCCACTCACCCTAGACACCGGCCTCACCCTCTCTCTGCTGGATGGTGCCAGGAGGCGGCCTGGTAGGGCGTTTGCCGGAGGAGGAGGAAGAGGGGGAAGAGGAAGAGAAGCCGCAGCGTGCCCAAAATGTGGCCCTTGCTTGCTGTCCCCGGCTGAAGCAGCTGCAGCGAGAGGAAGAGCTCGAGCTCCGTCTGCACCGCTTCCGAGGCGAGGCGTCGTGACCTTGGGCTGCCTCTCCTCCTCCTCTCCTTCCATGCTGGCTTCTCCCCGCGACCCCTGAGCTCCCTCCCTCCCTTCCCTTCCCTTCCTTCCCCTTCTCCTTCCCCTTCCTTCCATGGCTGCATCGGGGGAAGAAGGCACCGGCTGTTTTCTCCCCCGAGGCCGGTCCCAGAGCGACCCCAGCATCCTCGCAGACGAGGCCGAAAGCGAGAGCCCCCCGGCAGGTAAGGAGGGAGGAAAGGCCGGCTGGGAAAGGGGTGTGTGCGTGTGTGTATACATATATGGGGATGGAGTGTGTGTATGTGTCTCCGTCCCTGTGTTGCCCGCATCTGCCCATCTGGCAAGCCTTCTCCTTGTCAGCCAAGGCGGCGGCGGAGGCGAGGAGGAAATTAGGACCATATTCTCCGCAGTAAGTCCTGAAAATGATGCAGAGGCTTAGCTGGAAATAGGATTACATTAGAAAGAGAGGCAGAGGGAGGGAAGGAGGGAGGGAGGGAAAGAGACCCCACCCCCCATTGATCCTGCTTGCTTGGGAAACAGAAGAGCTCTCACCCTGGTCTTTCCACAGATATATAAACCCCTTTTTCCCCAGTTCCAGCAGACCTCACCTCTGAGGATGCTTGCCATAGATGCAGGCGAAACGTCAGGAGAAATGCCTCTAGAACATGGCCATATAGCCCGAAAAAACCCACAAGAACTGAGAGAAGAGCTCTCCTCTGTGTTTTCAGCCAAGGAGGAGGAATGGGAGGAAGGACTTCAGCACCAAGGAGGAAATGAGCTACTGGGCTGCTGTGAGTTTTCCAGGCTCTATGGCCACCTTCCAGAGGCATTCTCTCCTGATGTTTCGCCCACATCTGTGGTAGGCATCCTCAGGGGTTGTGAGGTATATTGGAAGCTAAGCAAGGGAGGTTTCCTCTGTGTTTTCAGGGAGGAAGGACTTCAGCACCAAGGAGGAAATGAGCTACTCGGCTGCTGTGAGTTTTCCGGGCTGTATGGCCACCTTCCAGAGGCATTCTCTCCTGACGTTTTAACCACATCTATGGCAGGCATCCTCAGGGGTTGTGAGCTATATTGGAAAGTAAGCAAGGGAGGTTTCCTCTGTGTTTTCAGCCAAGGAGGAGGAATGGAAGGAAGGACTTCAGCACCAAGGAGGAAATGAGCTACTAGGCTGCTGTGAGTTTTCCGGGCTGTATGGCCACCCTCCAGAGGCATTCTCACCTGATGTTTTACCCACATCTATGGTAGGCATCCTCAGGGGTTGTGAGGTATATTGGAAAGTAAGCAAGGGAGGTTTCCTCTGTGTTTTCAGCCAAGGAGGAGGAATGGGAGGAAGGACTTCAGCACCAAGAAGGAAATGAGCTACTGGGCTGCTGTGAGTTTTCCGGGCTGTATGGCCACCCTCCAGAGGCATTCTCTCCTGACATTTTACCCACATCTATCTCAGGCATCCTCAGGAGTTGTGAGGTATATTGGAAATTCAGCAAGGGAGGTTTCCTCTGTGTTTTCAGCAAAGAAAAAGAAGGAGGAATGGGAGGAAGGGCAAGGACTTCAGCACCAAGGATTGAAGAGAGATATTGACAAGCTGGAATGTGTCCAGAGGAGGGCGACTAAAATGATCAAGGGTCTGGAGAAAAAAGCCCTATGAGGAGCGGCTTAAGGAGCCAGGCATGTTTAGACTGAAGAAGAGAAGGCTGAGAGGAGACATGATAGCCATGTATAAGTATGTAAGAGGAAGTCATAGGGAGGAAGGAGCAAGGTTGTTTTCTGCTGCCCTGGAGATTAGGACGCAGAACAGTGGCTTCAAACTACAAGAAAGGGGATTCCATCTGAACATTAGGAAGAACTTCCTGACCGTGAGAGCTGTTCAACAGTGGAACTCTCTGCCCCAGAGTGTGGTGGAGGCTCCTTCTTTGGAAGTTTTTAAACAGAGGCTGGATGGCCATCTGTTGGGGGTGCTTTGAATGCAATTTCCTGCTTCTTGGCAGGGGGTTGGACTGGATGGCCCATGAGGTCTCTTCCAATTCTATGATTTTATGATTCTAAGGAGGATTTGAGCTACTGAGCTGCTGTGAGTTTTCCGGGCTGTACGGCCACCTTCCAGAGGCATTCTGTCCTGACATTTCACCAACATCTATGGTAGGCAGCTTCAGGGGTTGTGAGGTATATTGGAAACTAAGTAAGGGAGGTCTGTATATCTGGTGGGAGAAAGAGCTCCTGTGCTATGCTAATAATACAATATAATACAATGTAATGTAAAATATTATAATATTTATAATATTATAATGTAATACAATATAATTCTGCTAATAGTAATTGGATATTATAATTATATATTTTTATTACATGTTATATTACTAGTAATATTACAATATAATGGTATAGTGCAATATAGTAACATATAATACTGATATTGTACTATGCTAATAATATAATATATTGTATATATATCCGCTCTGTGTCCCCTTCAGGGTGAGAAGAGCGGCATATAAATGTTGTAAATAAATAAAATAAATAATTGTCTTGTAAGCCGCTCTGAGTCTCCTTTGGGGTGAGAAGGGCGGCATATAAATGTCGTAAATAAATAAAATAAATAATTGTCTGTTGGAGGCCATGCCATGCAAGTACCATGCAGACAGGAATCAACCATCCAGGAACCAGCCATGAATCCTGGTTAGAATAGTTAGAAGAGACCTCATGGGCCATCCAGTCCAACCCCTGCTTTGCATTCTGGAAGGCTTTTCAAGAGCTTGTCTCAAATAATAGAATCCAAATTGGAAGAGACCTCGTGGGCCATCCAGTCCAACCCTCTGCCAAGAAGCAGGAAAATCACATTTAAAGCATCTCCAACAGATGCCCATCCAGCCTCTGTTTAAAAGCCTCCAAAGAAAGAGCCTCCACCACACTCTGGGTCATAGAGTTCCACTGCTGAACAGCTCCCCCAGCAGGAATCAGGCCTTGAAGCTGCAAGGCTTTTCAATGCTCATCAAGGTGGCCAATTGCAACATTCACACTTGTATCCAACAGTCAAGAGTTCTTTCTCCCAACCTGGATCTTCCACAGATAAATATACCAACTTGTCTAGTTTTCAATATGCCTCACAACCTCTGAGGATGCCTGCCATAGATGTGGGTGAAACATCAGGAGGGAATGCTTCTGGAACATGGCCATACAGTCCAGAAAACTCACAGCATTCTGGCCATCATTGACAATGATTTGAGCTACTGTTTTAACCACCCCTTACAAGCCTTGTGGGGGTGTGTGTACTTCCTTACATCCTCCCAACAGGCTGTGTGAGGACTCCTCTTCTCCACACAGGTGAAAGGCTCACGCCCTTCCACACAGCCCTATAACCCAGAATATCAAGGCAGGTCATCCACAATATCTACTTTGAACTAGATTATCTGAGTCCACATTGCCATATAATCTAGTTCAATATGGATGTTATACAGCTGTGTGGAAGGGGCCTCAGGGAGTCATTGAAGTGTGTGGCTTTTAATGTCACGGGGAATCTGGACCAGGCAACCCTGCAACTCTTTCCTCTTGAATATTTTTTAAAACCGCATATCAGGATTCTCCATTGCCATTAGAAAGCAGCTTCTCTAACTTAGATGTAGTCATCTAGTTAGATGACTACTAGTAACATCCCACCCTGGACATTCCACAGATATAGAAACCCTTCTTGTCCACTTTCCAACAGACCTCACAACCTTTGGGGATGCCTGCCATAGATATGGGTGAACCGTCAGAAGAAAATGCTTCTGGAACATGGCCATACAGTCCAGAAAACTCACGCAAACTAGTAATATTAATTTGATCTAACATTACAGTTCTGATGCACTAGCCCTGCTTTCTTGCTGTGCCATCAATTCCCCAGTGGTGCCTAGTGCAAAGTGGGAAGTGTTTCACATCAACAGCATGCTTTCACTAGTGCAGCCTACACCCCCCTCACCAATATAATCCTGCCTTCTCTCTCCTTAAGCCACAAGTGAATAATAAACATATTCTTCATGTTCTTGAAGGCTTTCATAGCTGGAATCAATGGGTTTCTGTGAGTTTTCCAGGCTGTATGGTCATGCTCTAGAAGCATTTTCTCCTACATCTATGGCAGGCATCCTCAGAGGTTGTTACTCACAACCTCTTAATAAATAAATAAATAAATAAATAAATAAAAGAGCAGCGTGCAAAAAGCAGGGGAATTCCAGACAGGAAACCATCAGGGCAAGCTAATCACCACCCAACAAAGGATTCCTGGAGGCAGGAAGCAGCCAGAACTTGAAGCTGCAAGGCCATTCAGTGCTAATCAAGGTGGCCAATTGCCGCATTCACACTTGCCTCAAGAAGCTAAGAGGTTTTTTTCTCCCACCTTGAACATTATTCCACAGATATATAAACCCCACTTGCCTAGTTTCCAACAAGCCCCTCAACCTCTGAGGATGCCTGCCATAGATGCAGGTGAAACATCAGGAGAGAATGCTTCTGGAGCATGGCCATACAGTCTGGAAAATTCATAGCAACCCATTCAAAATGTTCTTTACTTTGCCTATTCACCATGATGGAGGTAACTAATATTGGCTTATCCACCCATCACTTTACTTTGATTTGGCTGGGTTTGGATGCTGCTCATTGAACAAAGAGGTTTCCAACAGACCTCACAACCTCTGAGGATGCTTGCCATAGATGCAGGTGAAACATCAGGAGAGAATGCTTCTGGAGCATGACCATACAGTCCGGAAAATTCACAGCAACCCATTCAAAATGTTCTTTACTTTGCCTATTCACCATGATGGAGGTAACTGATATTGGCAGCTTATCCACCCATCACTTTACTTTGATTTGGCTGGGTTTGGATGCTGCTCATTGAACAAAGGGGTTTCCAACAGACCTCACAACCTCTGAGGATGCCTGCCATAGATGCAGGCGAAACGTCAGGAGAGAATGCTTCTGGAGCATGACCATACAGTCTGGAAAATTAATAGCAATCCATTCAAAATGTTCTTTACTTTGCCTGTTCACCATGATGGAGGTAACTAATATTGGCAGCTTATCCATCCATCACTTTACTTTGATTTGGTTGTGTTTGGATGCTGCTCATTGAACAAAGGGGTTTCCAACAGACCTCACAACCTCTGAGGATGCTTGCCATAGATGCAGGCGAAACGTCAGGAGAGAATGCTTCTGTAACATGGCCATACAGCCCAGAAAACTCACAGCAATCCAGTGATTCCGGCTATAAAAGCCTTCGACAATACAAAACCAAGATGCCTGCATGCCACTTTAAAACAAGATCTAGACCCAAATCAGAAAGAAAAGCTGTGAGAATATTGTATGCTTGGCTAAATCTCTTTGTTGGGTACCACAGAGCATAACTCACCTGGGCAAGTGATTGAATAGACCTCAGTTTAAGCTTCTGCGGATTTGATTTACCACTTGCTCCAGATGGAAGGAGGGGGGGGGGGATCTGCTAAAGGAGATAGGCTGTTGGCAGGAGGTCACCATGGTGACCGAGGAAGCAGAGTCATAATTAAGTCGCCGTTCCCACCTCCTTGCCCACCCCACCCCTCAAGAGAAAGCAATTTTCGCTACATACTGAGACTGCCTAATCTTCTTATAGAGCTCTGCAAAGTGTTAGAAGCAAGAGAAAGGAGGGTACAGGATTGTGTTTGCAACCGCTGCTTTCTATTAATACGTGGGATAAATCAAAATAATAATATTTTGCATGCTCAAAAAAAGATTCCTTTCTTCTCTCTGCTTCCTTTGCAAGCCCAGGCTCTTTGGCCATTGCAATACAAGATCCCCTTCCTTCCTTTCTCTCTTGCAATGACTCACGCTCTTTCTCAAAGGAGAAGCAGCAGTAAGCAAAGCGCTGGGGATGATTGTAGGTAATTGCAATAAGGGTTGGTTCTGGTAAGCCTACAATTTCCTCCGGCTAACGTGAAATTAAAAAAAGGAAAACATCTTGGCAGGGCTGTAATGGCAGGTTGCCTTGGCAGGAGAGGTTTGATGACAATCGGTCGGAAGCAAATACCAGAATCCAAGAGGATGGTTTCTTGTGTGTGTTGGCCATAGGAGAGGGATAGCCTCTTTGTGTTGAGTTGTTGACTCAGGGTCTTCATTAAACACAGCAGAGGCAGCAATAGGGTTGTGTTATAGGAATCTCCAACCAATGTCTGTAACTAAGACAAATGCAAAAGGGGAGTGTCCACTTTGAGGCTGAAATCAAACATCTTGGACACTTTAGCCCAGGCATTAGCAAACTTTGGCCTTCCAGTTGCTTTGGACTCCAACTCCCACCATTCCTAACAGCCTCAGGTCCCTTCCTTTTCCCCCTCAGCCGCTTAAGCGGCTGAGGGGGAAAAGGAAAGGGCCTGAGGCTGTTAGGAATGGTGGGAGTTGGAGTCCAAAGCACCTGGAGGGCCAAAGTTTGCCCATGCCTGCTTTAGCCTGTCCATCTTTTGGGATTTTCTCCTTTGTCACCATGTTTCCCTTCTATCTACGTTTCTTTTCCCTCAAAGGCAAAACTCTGGACATTTAAACTGATTGAGAGTTCACTTATTTTGTAGGTAAGGCATTAAGGAAAGATATGGATTAAGAAAATAAAAGATATAATGGACTACATTAAAAATACATCTATATCTCCTCCTTTCACACATACCCGTATATACTTGAGTATAAGCCGACCCGAACATAAGCCGAAGCACCTAATGTTACCACAAAAAACTGGGAAAACGTATTGACTCGAGTCTAAGCCGAGGGGTAGGAAATGCAACAGCTATTTCAAAATAAAAATAGGCATCAAGAAAATTATATTAATTGAGGCATCAGTAGGTTAAATGTTTTTGAATATTGACATAAAACTGTAATTTAAGATAAGATTGTCTAACTCTGATGAAGCCATTATTATAAGCTTCTTCAATATAAATGTGCTTACGTATCCTTCTGATAATAATAGAGTACAATAATAAATGTAATAATAATAATAATAATAATAAATAGAGCAAAATAATAAATGTGATAATAATAAATAAATGTAATAAAATAATAAATAGAGTAAAATAATAGCTGTGATAATAATAAATAAATGTAATAAAATAATAGAGTAAAATAATAAATGTAATAATAACAATAATAAATAGAGTAAAATAATAAATGTAATAATAACAATAATAAATAGAGCAAAATAATAAATGTGATGATAATAATAATTCTAAATAAATGTAATAAAATAATAAATAGAGTAAAATAATAAATGTAATAATAACAATAATAATAGAGCAAAATAATGTGATGATAATAATAATAAATAAATGTAATAAAATAATAAATGTAATATTAACAATAATAAATAGAGCGAAATAGTAAATGTGATGATAATAATACTAAAAAATGTAATAAAATAATAAATAGAGTAAAATAGATGTGATAATAATAAATAAATGTAATAAAATATTAAATAGAGAAAAATAATAAATGTAATAATAATAATAATAATATTGAGTAATGTAATGGTAATATAATTGTAGCAGTAAAAATAGAATAAAATAATGGAAATGCAATAATAACAGTAATAATAGAGTAAAATTATCAATGTAATAATAATAGCAATAAGAGTAATAATCAATGTAATAATAATAACTAGAGTAAAATAATATAAACGTAATATAAGAATAATAATAAAATAATAAATGTAATAATAGAGTAAAATAAAATGTAATAATAATAATAATAATAATAGATAAAATAATTCAAATATAATAACAATAATAGAGTAAAACAATAAATGTAATAAAAATAATGATAACAGAGTAAAATAATAAATAACCTCGATTCGAGTATAAGCCGAGAGGGACGTTTTCAGCTGAAAAGCTCTGCTTATACTTGAGTTATACTTGCTATTATTTCTTGGCAAAGAAAGTCGCTATTTCAGTAGTTATCCAGTAGTTTCCCCTTTGGATCAGGCCTTTTTAGTTCCTTACCCTCTAACCCAATTATCTCATTTTGGGTAGAGCTGCTTGCCAGAATATATATAAACATATTATTAGGACCGGCTGTTTTTGAGATTTAGACTAATATGAGAAGAGCCTTGTTGCTCTGGAAACACATCTCTCTTTTTGTTTTAAATGGGAAGCATAAGAGCAGCTGAAAAAAACAACTCTGCTGTCCAAGTAGGCTGTATATCTCAGGTCACAGAAACAAAGGATGACACTAACCCAGGCATGGGCAAACTTGGGCCCTCCAGGTGTTTTGGACTATGACTCCCACAATTCCTAACAGCCTATCGGCTGTTAGGAATTGTGGGAGTTGTAGTCCAAAACACCTGGAGAGCCCAAGTTTGCCCATGCTTGTACTAACCCAAAGTATAAGACTTTCCTACTTAACCCTACTTCCAACAGACCTCACTACCTCTGAGGATGCTTGCCATAGATGCAGGTGAAACGTCAGGAGAAAATGCCTCTAGAACATGGCCATATAGCCCGGAAAACCTACAACAACCTATAAGACTTTCTCCCCAAGGGCAATAATGTCTGGAGCAGGGGTGTTGTTTATGTGCTTTAACCTATGAAGGCAACAGAAATCCTTAGTTTCAGCGTTGTTTCTTCCCAGTTCCTAGGTAATGAAAACTAGATGTGGTAGGTTGCAAACAGATAGGCTTCCTCCCTTAATTAATTAGTTAATTTTTGAAATGGCGAGATTGTTCATTAGGTGAGAGAAAGAAATGCAATATCTATTTTTTCCTTTAAAAAAAGGTCTTTCAAAAAGAAGAACATCTAAACCAGTCCTAGATATCTGAAACCAGAGAGGAGGAGGAAGCAATGAGTAACACCCATACATATGGAATGAAATACATGTGAACACCACACAGCTGAATGTATGAGAGTAAATGCCAAATGCTCATTACTGTGCAAATGTCTCTTCTGTCTTCTTCGTGGCCTTTTCAACTTGCATGTGCTTCTTGTAGGATTGAGGATACATTCTTTTACCAATGTGTTCAAGAATTAATCCCACTGGGTAAATGAGACTTATCCGCAACCATCAGTTTTAGAGTGTCTTGGAGCTTAAGATGTTTGCATTCCATGGTCCATTTGTCGTAACATGATTTCAACAGCGTGCCATTGAAGTTAATGAGTGCAGTCAACCACCAGCACTGGTACTGTGAATACTGCATTCGTTTCATTGCCGTTGTTGTTATTTTTTTGGCTTGCATTTTAAGAAAGCTGTTTCAAAGTACAGATTACAAGCGCAAAAAGCGCTTGTAACAGAATGTGGGAACTCTTTCTTCTGGTTATGCTGTTGGTATTATTTCATCCATTGTGTTGCAGCATGTTTTGTTTGCTTGAGTCCCACGTTTGCAGTTTCCTCATTTGCAAGTCCCTCATTTGCAGATCTTGATATGAAAAATATATTGTAATAGTGGGAACACTGGAGCAGTTGTCGCAGAGAGAACTCATCTCCAAAGCTACTTTTAAAATTATAAGTATTATAATGTAATGCAATATAATACTACTACTAATAATAATAATAATCTATATAAATAAAAATGTAATGTTCGATATAGCCCGAAAAGACCCACAAGAACTTAGTGATTCTGGCCATGAAAGCCTTCGACAATACAATGTAATGTTTGTTTGTGGGATTAACAAAACTCAAAAACCACTGGGGGAATTGACCCCAAATTTGAACACAAGACACCTAACAACCCAATGTATGTCCTTCACTCATAAAAACACTGAAAAACACAGCAGAAGGGACTTAAAAAGCTCCAAAAAGCTAAATGACGAAAAGCTAAATGACAATACAGTAAAAACGGGAAGAAAGAGGGAAGGAAGGAGGAAAAAGATAGAAAGAAAAGAGAGAGGGAAAGAAAGAAGGAAAGGGAGAAGGAAGGATGTAAGCAAAGAGAGAAGGAAGGAAAGAGGTAGAGAAGGAAGAAAGGAGAGAAAAGGGGAGGGAAAGAAAAAGGGGGATGGAAGGAAAGTTAGAGAAGGAAGGAAGAAGGATAGAAAAAAGGGAAAGAAGGAAGGAAAGAGGGAGTGAAGGAAGGGGGGAAGATGTAGAGAAAGAGGGAGGGAAGGAAAGAGAGAAGGAAAAAAAAGAGACAACAGAAAAGAAAGAAAAGGGAAAGGAAGGAAAGAGATAGAGAAGGAAAGACAGGAAAGAAGGAAAGAGGGAGTGAAGGAAGAAGGGAAAGAAGGAGAGAAGAAGGAGGTTGGCCACAGCAACACATGGCGGGTACAGCTAGTCTATATAAATAAAAATGTAATGTTCATTTGTGGGATTAACAGAACTCAAAAACCACTGGACAAATTGACACCAAATTTGGACACAAGACACCTAACAACCCAATGTATGTCCTTCACTCAAAAAATTGATTTTGTCATTTGGGAGTTGTAGTTACAGGGATTTATAGTTCACCTACAATCAAAGAGCATTCTGAACCCCACCAACGATGGAATTGAACCAAACTTGGCACACAGTTCTCCCATGACCAACAGAAAATACTAGAAGGGTTTGGTGGGCAGTGTCCTTTGGTTTGGGAGTTGTAGTTCACCTATATCCAGAGAGCACTGTGGACTCAAACAATGATGGATCTGGACCAAACTCTACACGAATACTCAATATGCCCAAATGTGAACACTGGTTGAGTTTGGGAAAAATAGAATCTTGACATTTGGGAGTTGCTGGAATTTATAGTTCACCTAGAATCACAGAGCATTCTGAACCCCACCGATGATAGAATTGGGCCAAACCTCCCACACAGAACCCCCATGGCCACCAGAGTGGGCCACAGCAATGCGTGGCAGGGGACAGCTAGTATGATATTATAATTATATGTTTATATGACATGTAATATTATTAATTTTATTTCATATCAAAAGCATTGCATAAATTAGTATAAAACTGATAAAATGGAAAGTGTGCAGGCAGCTAAATATCTTTTGACCAAAAACGGGCAACAGCAACTGCATTGACTGTAGCCCCTTCCAAGAACTCCTCCAATTTAATACTGATGTTGTACTACGCTAATAATATAATATATTGTATGTATATATATCTTGTAAGCTGCTCTGAGTCCTCTTTGGAGTGAGAAGGGCAGCCTATAACTGTCGTAAATAAATAAATAATAAATAAATAAACGATCTCAGGACTGGAAGGAAATGCTACCGGTTGCAGCCTCTTCCCTAGAGTGCTTTTCATTCTGGAAAGCAGAGAGAAATCCTGCAGTGCAATCCTAACTCAGCAAGTGGGCCAGGAGCCGGCTGAACCAACATTAGACTGTTTGAAGCTGTGCTGCATACAAACAGCAGTCTTTCCTGGAGCCCTTCCAGTCAGGCCTGAAATCCCAGGATCAGATCCCAGGTTTTCTGCTATAAATTGGACCATATGAGTCCCCACTGCCAGATAATCTGAGATAAACTGAAAACCTGGGATCAGATCCTAGGATTTAGGACCTGTCTGGAAGGGCCCCTGGATAGTGTTCCAAAAGATGGATTTGGAACCAGGGTGCAACTACACCATAGAATTAATGCAGTTGGACATCACTTTGACTGCTATGGTTCGCTGTTATGGAATCCTGGGAGTTGATGTTTTTCAAGGGCTTCAGCCTTCTCTACCATAGAGTGCGGGTGCCACACCAAATTATGACTCCCAAAATTCCATATCATTGAACCATGGTGGTTAAAGTGGTGTTGATCTGCATTGATCCTACAGTGTAGATGCAATCCCAAGAATTCCACATTGGAAAATTCCCATTGGTTTCAACGTGTTAGACATAATTTAGAACAACTCTAGATATGGCCTAGTTTTCTGTTGGCCCAGTGACTGTGTTCTAGGGTAGGCAAGATATGGATATGTCTGTGGCCCCCTCTACACCACAATAGAATCCAGATTATGAAATCAGATAATCTACATTATCTTCTTTGAACTGAATTATATGAGTCTGCACTGCCATATAAAATCCAGGTTATCTACTTTGAACTGGACTATATGTCAATGTAGACTCACTCATATAATCCAGTTCAAAGCAGATAATGTGGATTATTTGATCTGATAATGGAAAAGAAACTGGATTATAAAACAGTGTGGAAGGGGCCTGAGATTAATTAGTGCAAGGGTTTTGCTACCATAAAAGAAGCTCAACTGGCCTAAAACCAGTATAGCTAACATGAGTGGCTTGAAACCCATCCTAACCCATTCCATTTGGCCTATCTGAAATGGCTACAGAGTCCCGTTCTACACTGCCATATAAACCAGATTATCAAAGCAGATAATCCACATTATCTTCTTTGAACTGAATTATATGAGTCTACATTGCCATATAAAATCCAGATTATCTGCTTTGATATATGGCAGTGTAGGCTCATACAATCCAGTTCAAAGCAGATGATGTTGATTATCTCATTTGATAATCTGGATTATAAAGCAGTTGTCCAAAAACCTGGTTCTGGGACCAGGCTTTTGGACAACAGACATAGATAGAACTTTGGACATGGAATTGGATATGAAATTGACTGGAATGGTGATATGGCTCTTTAATGCTGGTTTTTTTTTACTGTTTTAATGACTGCTTTATTTATTGTTTTAATTGTTATTATATTGCTTTATTATATGTAGTGGCATCAAATTGCTGCCAAATGTAAGCTGTCCTGAATCCCCCTTCGGGGGTTGAGTAGGAACAGGATAGAAATACCGGAAATAAATAAATAAAATAAGTGGCCTAAAACCAGTATAGCTAACACGAGTGCCTTGAAACCCATCCTAACCCATTCCAGTTGGCCTATCTTTGAGTTAGGATTGCACTGGAAGAAGGAAAGGGCTGCAAAATTCCACATGAGAGAGTGGAAACTAGATAGAGAAAAAGACTCTTGTAATCAGAGCTTGGAAAAGTTACTTTTATGATTACAGCTCTCAGAATTGCCTTGTTCATCAACCAATTCCGATAGTTAAAATTCAAAAAGTCACTATTCTGAGCTCTTCTCATAAGGCTGGGAACCAAAAGGGTCCCATTCATCCTGAAATGGCCACAAAGGCCCCTTCTACACTGCCATATAACCCAGATTATCAAAGCAGATAATCCGCATTATCATCTTTGAATTGGATTATATGAGTCTACACTGCCATATAATCTATTTCAAAGCAGATAATCTGGATTTTATATGGAAGTGTAGAAAGGGCCTGAGTTGCAGGTGTATGATGAACATGTGTGTAGGGTGTGTGTGTGTGTATGCTGTCGCATGCTGGGCCTGTGCATAAGACTTTAGACAGGACATAAATTCTGTGTGCCCAACGGGACACCGGGGCTGCCTCAGATTAAAGGCCCTTGGATTTCCTTAAAACAGAATCTTTAGATTGCTTAAAGGTTCAACAAAGTTCTTTATTATTGAAAACAAACAGGTACTTTAAGGCTTTTTAATAGTCTATTGGCTCTCTCAATCTTGTCCACTGGGAACAGGCACTATCTTCATAAACTGTATTTAACTATGGGGAAATCCTTAACTTCTAATCTGGCCAGTCTGTCTTTGCCTCTGTTGGTGTGGAGCCCCTGCACCCGGTACCAACTGTGTCTGGCTTCCGCGAGTGACCCTTACCAAGCAGAGCTTTGTAGACTTCCAGGGGAAAAGGAATTCAGGTTTCGGTGATGGCTGGCTGAAGTCCCTCAGCGAAGAAGATGTAGGGCTGTATAACCCCGGCCAAGCTGTAGGGCTGAATATCCCCGGCCAAGCTGTAGGACTGAATATCCCCAGCCAAGCTGTAGAAGACGAAGCTTTCTACAGGAGCTCCTGGTTTTATGTCCTGCATGAAAGGCTTCTCTGTGTGGACTAGCCCAAAATGGCTCCTATTCCCTCCAAAACCCAAAAAGGGGGCGGGACCAGGGAACCTAACGATAACTGACAGGTGGCTTGCCCTATGATTGCAGCCAAAAGAAGCCACCTATCTGCAGAGTCCCTGAAACTCAGGACTAAAACAAACATTCAATGCAAAGCAAACAAAACTGGAGCTCCTGGTACAGTTGTACCTGCACAGTGTGTGTTATGATCTCCTGCTTTTGAATCTCCTTGAGACCTGTTCCATTGAAACACAAGGTATAATTCATCAAAGTAATTAGAATGATCCACAGAGATTGATTGACAATCGGATCAAGACAGAGGGAAAATAAAATGCTAAATTATAATGATAGTTCTGGCCCATCTTCACAAATGATTTAACAACAAAAGAACATACTGTGTAGGCGGGAAGGATTACAATAGCTGATAAATTCAATTATTCTCAATAATGTTGGTTATGTTCTTAAGCACCTGAGTGGATAACAAAGATGTTAGTTCTGCTACATGGCGAGAACAAAATCATACAATGTATTAGAATTAAGGGAAAGTGTAAAACATTTGATAAATATGTGGAAAACTATTATTTTGATTTTTTTTTAAAAAACCCCCAATTGTTTCAGTATTGAGAACACATTTATATCTTAAATGAATGACATTACATTATTATGCTATGAGAGTCACATTCAGGTTTCAGCAAATCCTCAAATAGATCCCATGATCTCCAAGTAGAAAGGTTTAGCTAAGGCATGCGCAAACTTGGGCACTCCAGGTGCTTTGGATTTCAACTCCCACCATTCCTAACAACCTCAGGCCCTTTCCTTTTCCCCCTCAGCCGCTTAAGCGGCTGAGGGGGAAAAGGAAGGGGCCTGAGGCTGTTAGGAATGGTGGGAATTGGAATCCAAAACACTTGGAGTGCCCAAGTTTGTCCATGTCTGGTTTAGCTCAACGAAATTCCCTTCACTAGATTTTGTGAGGCATTGTAGTCATAGCATATCTTGGACTGTCTCCTAACCCTTTGTGCATTGTTTACATGGGATTGTTTGCACTGCTATGGGAAAACTGGGTGTGTAACTCATAGATTTCAAGACTGATGTATGTTTAATAAAAGTTACTATGTTTGAATTATTCTTTTGATTGATAAGCATATTTTAGAAATAAATACAGTTATTTAGGGTTTTTTCCAACAGTTATCTTTATATAACTTCCAAATAGTACCTCTGCATACAGTTAATTAGCTCATGGAATTCATTGCCACTGGTTTATGTGACTTTAAAATGCAATTAGAATAATTGATGAGGCGTAGATCCAAGAAAAATCATTACAACTAAATGTAGCATTTATGTTCAGCAAGCGTGTATATAAAATCCTGGGGAAGAAAGGCCTGTTGTTTGCTGGGTACATGAGATTGGGTACAATCCTTGGGCTCATGAAATTGGCTGCTTCTTATGCTGCATTATATAATTTTGGACTACTGTGACCCTCCAGAGCAGTGTTTCTCAACCATCCTAATACCACAACCCCTTAATATAGTTCCTCGTGATGTGTGACCCTCAACCACAAAATTATTTTCGTTGCTACTTCATAACTGTAATTTTGCTACTGTTATGAATTGTAATGTAAATATCTGATATGCAGGATGTATTTTCCTTCACTGGACCAAAATTGGCACAAATACCCAATATGCCCAAATTTGGATACTGCTGTGGTTGGGGGGGATTGATTATGTCATTTGGGAGTTATAGTTGCTGGGATTTATAGTTAATCTGCAATCAAAGCGAATTGAACCCAACTTGGCACACAGAATTCCTATTACCGACAGAAAACACTGGAAGGGTTGGTGGGCACTGACCTTGAGTTTTGGAGTTGTAGTTCACCTACATCCAGAATATATATATATATATATATATATATATATATATATATATATTAGGAGAGGCTGTTTTTGAGTTTCAAAAACAATAGATTTGGACTCAAAAACGATAGGTCTGGACCAAACTTGGCATGAATACTCAATATGCCTAAATGTGAACACTGGTGGGAGTTTGGGGAAAATAGACCTTGACATTTGGGAGTTTCTGTTGCTGGAATTGATAGTTAACCTACAATCAAAGAGCATTCTGAATCCCACCAACAATAGAACTGGGCCAAACTTCCCACACAGAACCCCATGCCTTGAATGGACTCGCTGGCGCACCATGCTGCTATGCAGCAAGCATGCCTGCTCTCCCCTCCCTGCTTGAAGTCTCAGAAACAGTCCTTCTCCTGGCTGAGAGGCCTGCCAATCACAGTGGAGGAGGGCTTTGGGTGGGCGAATTTGCCATCTGTTTCCTAAAAGGAAGAGATGGACAGGTGGCGAGATCTTCAGCTTTCTCTGCCAGAGCCGAATATCAGCAACACCAGAAAGGCCGCACATTCATCAGCCTTGCTCAACTCAGACATATCTCATTCAATTTTAATTTTGTTTTCTAAAGCAGGCTGTTTCTTTATGGGAAAGAAATTGAAAAGAAGAACATTGGTCCTGCGCAGTAGCTTTTACATTCTCAGTGTTCTGCCTTGCTTTATTCAGCCATAAAAAGATTTTGAAATTGCTTTGCATTTGAGAAAGGCAAGGCATCCAACCTATTTCCGTTCCCTTTGATTGTCTGATGTCAGTAGTCACAAACAGTTCTGACATAAGTTGGAATGTCCCAGTGATTCACAGTACAGCCAGTGATTCATAGTACATTAAAGGCTTGGGTCTCTATCCAAAACAAACCCTTTTGAAGAACATCTCTGGTTTATTTTTCAGCATGTTCAGCTAATGCTAGGAAACACTCCTCTCTAAAACCCTGGAGAGGCACCACACAACCCATCCTAGACCTAAGCAGTTTTCTTAGGAAAGGGTGATCTGAACCTTCTTCCCAATTAGAGTAGACCTACTGAATTAATGCAATATACCTATATTTTGACTCATCTATCAGTCATTAATTCAGTGCATCTGCTCTGGAGGGGACCATCTGCCACAGTATTTTTAACCATTGGCTGGGATCTTGTTTGTTAGTCCCAAGCAGAGTTGACCCATTCAATCAATTGATAAATGGTCAGTCGACACCAGAGTAAAATCAATTGATGCAATGAGTCTGTTCTAGCCAGGAATAAGGCGCTATCTACACTGCCATACAATCCAGTTTCAGAATGCAGCTTGAACTGCATTGAACTAGATTATATGAGTGTACACTGCCATATAATCTAGTTTAATGCAGTTAATCTGCAGTATATGGCACTGCTGATGTGGCCATAGTCCTGGCTAAAACTGACTCATTGCATCGATTGAGTTTATTCTGGTGTTGACTGACCATTCATCAATTTATTTATTTAATTAATTAATGTCATTCTATCAATTGATGTTGCAACCCAAATCCACATTAGTCGATTGAATGGGTCTACTCTACTTGGAACTAACCAACAAGATCTCAGTCAATAGTTAAAATTACTGTGCCAGATGGTCCCATCCAGAACAGAAGCATTGAATTATCAATGGGCTGATGAGTTAAAACATAGGTACATTGCATTGGTCACAGGACTCCAGGCCCCTGAATTTGTGAAGGTTAACTGTAGCAAAGTTTTATTCTGAGGAAAGAACCTCTTTGGATAGGACAAACTTGTCAAAAGTGATCTTTATTTGTCTTTTTGTGGTGAATATTTCTTACCAAAAGAATTTGAGACTCAGTTCTCTAAGAGGTCTTAGGCTAAAGTTTTCTTTTTTTCTTTTTTCTTTTCCCCTTAAAAGGTAGCATTGTTTTGTGTCAGCTTAAGTGGAGGAGTTCTTCATCAGTGGATGACCCAAAATCACGCTGACCTTGGCAAACCACAAAGGTACCATTTCTCCAAGGATTAGTTGTTCCTTATTACCTCCCCGCACCACAATTGGGTCCTGTGATTGGTTTGGTGAAATAAGTCTTGTTATGCACAGCTTGAATTGATATTTGATGGACACATTTTTTTATTGGGTGTGGGATAATTGACCCCTGCTTGGATTTCATTTAAACCACACTATGCTTGTGTTGTTGTGGTTATTTTGGGGTAGATCTGTACTTGGAAACTGTATGAGCTGGGGATTTATGACAAAGAACAAATTAGAAGTTGTCTCTTTTTCTATGCCTTTCCAAATGGTTGCCTATACCAGAAAAAAGGAAACAGCAGCTTCCAGAATCCCTAGGGGAGCATGGCTTTCCAGATGTTGGATTGTGCCATAATATAATGGAATTAATCCTGGTCACAGTCACTAACTGTTTTGCCAGGTGGTAGTGATGATGTATGTATAAAGCTGCAAATGGGAAACCTTTGGCCCTCTTGATGTTCAGCATCAGCTCCCTCAATCCATCTTGTTGCTTGTGCCTTCTGGATTTTGAAATCCAAAACATGCAGTGTTCCAAAAGTTCTTCAGCTGTTTTGTAAAGGCATAATTCTGCCAGTCAGCTGAACGGAGAGGGAACCTTCCTATTCTGAAGGGAGTGCCTTTTTCTTGGCCATCATAAGGGGGTATGTTATAACTAGCAGCAGTCAGTGGAGTTGTGTGATGTTGCTGAACTGATCATTAATAGATACTCATTGCTATCATCTGTTGTACCATGCAACATATTCCATTCCCTCCATGAGCACTCTCTAAGCATCAGCAGCCACCTCCACAAATATACTTCCATGGTTTCCAGCAGGGAGATTGCAGTACTGCTTCATCAACTCTTTTGCATTTAGAGTCTACCTTTTCTGGGCTCAAAAAGAAAATAGTAATTGTGCAAATGGACCTGAATTGTTTACTTTTAAGTAGTGTGCTTTGTAAAAATAAACCCTGTTGGCTGGTTCAAACAAAAGTTGTTTATGTTAACTTGCAGAACTTGCTGCCACAAGAGGGTGGTGACAGTCCCTTGAGCAGTTGGCTTTGAAAGCCATGGAAAGGAAGGTCTAGAAGCTGTTAAGAGGACTGATAACACAGATCCTGTGTTCAAAATGGTTATACCTCCATATCAGGCATCCTCAAACTACGGCCTTCCAGCTGTTTGGGCTTCTAACTCCCAGAAGCCCCAGCGAGCTTGCTCAATTGTCAGGAATTCTGGGAGTTGAAGGTCCAAACAGCTGGAGGGCCACAGTTTGAGGATTCCTTCTCTATATAATTGTCTTCCATGCCCAGTTGGCATTGCCCCCACAAAAAGAAAAGAATCCCCTCTCTCCACCCACAGTCTTCGCTCCAATATATTTGTTTCATCTATAGACAGTGCTGTTAGCAAACAGTTTTATATAACAGTAGATTTCACCTTACAATTAGATTACAAGATGATGACATTGCATATATTCTGTGGTGTGGTAAATAAAATACAGGAATTATGTTGTTTCCTCCATATTTTCCATGCCTATCTGAAATCCTAATAGTAGCTGGTGCAGGGAAGTTGGGTGTATTTTCTCAAAAGAACTAAAAAAAGAACTAAATTCTTGTGAGCTGTATCTGCTGTAATGCAAAATGTTTTGGGGTAGCTTGATCCGTGAAGACTATTTGCATTACAAAATGCCTGTTCTTGATAGAGAGAACTAGCATTAGTAGACATATCCTTTGCCAATTCTACGATAATCAGTTGGTTCTAATACGCTGGGCATTATGCGGTGTACTGCTGTTGTTTTGAATGAAAGAATCCTTGTGGATTCCCGTCTTGAGAGTATGACCATAGGTAGGGTGTTATCATAAATCATATAGTTGGAAGAGACCTTGTGGGCCATCCAGTCCAACCCCCTTCCAAAAATTGGAAAATCACATGCAAAGCATTCCCGAGAGATGGCCATCCAGCTTCTGTTGAAAAGCCTCCAAAGAAGGCGCCACCACCACACTCTGAGGCACAGAGTTCCACTGCTGAATAGCTCTCACAGTTAGGAAATTCTTCTTCATGTTCAGGTGGAATCTCTTTTCCTCTAGTTTGAAGCCATTGTTCCAAGTCCTAGACTCCAGGGAAGCAGAAAACTAGTTTGCTTTCCCCTCACTATGACATTCCCTCACATATTTATACATGGCCATCATCATGTCTCCTCTCAGCCTTCTCTTCTGCAGGTTAAACATGGCCAGTTCTTTAAGCCTCTCCTCATAGAGCTTGTTCTCCAGACCCTTGATCATTTTAGTTGCCCTAGTACTTGCAGTCCAAAATCTATCACTGCATCACTGTATATCCCCTATGGAGAGGTTCTGATCAGATGCATCATTTGCCTTTCTGCAAGGTTTTGTGTTTTGTCCAACATCTTGGCTCAGCTGACCTTGACACTCCCAGAGAGATGATGTGAATTGCCCAAAGTCATGCAGTGAGTCATCAGGATCAGCTGGGAAAAGAGCCCAGAAACCTTCTGGTTCAATCCCAAAACTGTATGAAATGGGTTGGAAAATATGAGAAATTAGAAATGGCAGCGTGGACAGATTAAACAGAGGCAATGCTTTGATCAGTGGAAGAAGGCAAACCACATAAATGGTGTCTTGTGTATTCCACACCCTTTCTGCTAGTCAAATGATTGTTTGGCATAGATCTCTTGGCTGCAATAATGAAATACCCCTTTATTATTTTTATTAACCACGTTTATGTATTGTGTATAAACCTGATAATTCTTTTGTGTAATGCTCTCATCATATGTAGTATCTCAATACGATGTAGACTTGATGAAGTAGCTGCTTCAAGTGACATTTTGGATGTTGTGGAAAGACACAAAATAGTTATTGCTGTTTTATTTATTTATTTTCTGCCATTTTCTCAAAATTGGGATTAAAAGCATCTTAAATTTAGAAAAGAATAGAATCTCAATTAACAAGGCCTCTGACAAAGAAGAGTCTTTCTAAACAATATTTTAATGTCCTCCTACTCCTCTCCTCTTTTGTGCAGCTGAAAGCTTTTAGTAGCACTAACTTTGGGAGGATAGTGATGAAGGGCTGGGGGAGCATCCACTTTTAGTGTCCAGTTGCAAGAGTCTGTTTGCAGTAAACAACGCAATGAAGCATTGAGCTGCATAATAATAATAATAGCTGCCTTCAGTCTCAGCCTGCGAGAAAGGCAGGATATAAATAAAGTGATTGATGAGAGGGTAATGGAATTCTGCCCTAATTATCTGTGTGTGGCTACATACAACAAGTAAGGTAAACAGCAACTGACACCACAATCTTTATGGAACATACGGAATACAAAAAACAAAACCCAGAGCCAAAAGTGGTAAAGTGGATAAACTGCCTTGAGTCCCTTTGGGGAGATAGGGTGGTATATAAATAAAGCTGTTATTATTATTAAACCTGCATCATCAACTATCCCCTTCATATTAAATAATTATAGATCTGAAAGTTTGGTCACCATGATGAAAATCCTAAGAAGGAATGAAGATGTGTGAAAGAAAGAAAAATAATTGCTGGATACACTTTGGAAGAAGGCTTCGAGTAGCCTCTTGGTGATTCAAAATAAAGAGAAACACTAAAAAAAAAAAAGGGGGGGGGATTCCAGACAGGAAACAATCAGGACCAGCTAACACCTCCCAACAAAGGATTCCCCCAGGTAGGACGCAGCCAGGCTATGAAACTGCAAGGCCATTAAGTGCTAATGAAGGTGGCCAATTGCAACATTCACACTTGCGTCAAACATACAAGAGTTCTTTCTCCCATTCTGGACATTCCACAGATATATAAACCTCACTTATCTAGTTTCCAACAGTCCTCACAACCTCTGAGGATGCCTGCCATAAATGTGGGTGAAACAACAGGAGAAAATGTTTCTGGAACATTACCATACAGTCTGGAAAATTCACAGCAACCCATTCAAAATTTTCTTTACTTTGCTTATTCACCATGGTGGGGGTAGCTGATATTGGCGGCTTATCCATCCATCACTTTACTTTGATTTGCCTTGGTTTGGATGCTTCTCATTGAACAAAGGAATAGCCTTTTTATCACTACCACAGGCTTTAAAGTATCCATGGGCTTCATATACACATTTTATCTCAAGTGATAGAAAGTCAGATGACATTACTGTGGTGTTAGATCTGTGAGATTTATCTGTCTACACATGGAAATCACAATTTTATGTTATACATTAGGAAGGCATTGAAATGAAAATTAGCAAAGTTATTTTCCCCCATGCTGAACTCCATTTCCAAAGTTTTCCATGCTGTAATTTCAAACCATTTCTCCTTGCAGCACATCCAAAATGAAACATCTGGTCTGCAGAAACACAGCTGCATCCAGGCATGCATATATTGATCCTTCCACATAAGAGAGATTCCAGTAGCGTCTTTGATTTAAATCTGGCTTGGAAGAAGACAGAAAACTGTAACATAATAAAGCACGCACACACACATACATACATACACATACACACATACATACATACCCCCACAATTTAATCATTAAACAATCTAGAAGAGCCACATTATGAATTATTTCCTTTTAGGAGATGCTGAAAATAATTCAGTAGGTTTCTCATAGTGCTAGTATTCTGTAACAATAGCAACTTTGATGCTAAAATCCCAATATGAATCAGATGATAAGTCTACGGAAAGTATCAGCATTGGGGAACATCTGCTTGAAACTGGAAATTTCTGATGCAAACTTAGAACATTGATTTTGAATTGCACATACCTCTTGAAATGTATAAGATACATGTAGAAATTTATAGTCAGTAGTCATTTAAAAAAGAGTCGCCAAACTTTCAAATTATTGGTGAGTTAAACAGATTACAGACATGGGACTGTCGGGTACCATGCCTTAAGAAATCTATTACATTGGACTCATACTGACCATTAGTGAAAGCATCTTGAAAGTGAAGGATATGAAGTCAATGAACGCTTGTACATCATTTACGAACCCAATTGACCAAATTACTCTTAAGGGTTTTCTTATTACTTTCTTCAAGTAGTCATAAGCTGTTTACATGAATAACTAGTTAAGTATCATATTTATTTGCCCAGCCTTTAGCCTTGAAAGCTGATATGCACAATGGCAGTTGCATCCTGTTGCAAGCTTATTAATTTCAATATTTATCCATAATGTACTGACCACATTAGTGGTTTTGCTGCATGCCATTAATATATAACATCAATAATGCTAGCCCTGTGAAAAATGTCTTTCCTGGGAACACAAGCAACTAAGTATAACTAAACCCGAAAGCCTCAAATCATATATTGTCTCACTCAAGCTTAAGTAATAGCAAGACAATTCTTCAGTGCCCATTAACTTCACTGCCAGTTGAATGTTTTGTTTGTTAGTTTGAAATCCAAAGTGATTTATTGCACATAATGGATACTCAATTTATATGTGCCCCAGGGATCACATCACTTAACTACATAAATGAGGTCAATAATGTAAATAATGGAATCAACATAAATATTTCAGGAAGCTCAGTAAACATCTGATCTTGTCTTTGGAGCACAGCTTACAAAGGTTACAGTGTAGCCAGAACAACTGTGTAAAGAACTATGTTTTCAGGTATTTGTTGCCTAATCTCATATTATACTCCCCAATTTGGTAGGGATAGGCCAAACGAATCCTCTGCTATTCCATCTTTTTAGTTATTTTCAAAATGTTACAGCTTCACACTCAGTCATTGCTTTGTTTTACATATTTGTTGGCAGTACCTTGTTAGAATTCAGATGGATTTTTCTCTGTAAATTGAAACAGCTTTATTGGTATGCTATCTGTTCATGGTAATGTATTTCTCCCATGTGCTTTTGCATCTCCCATTTTACTTTTTAAAATTGTGGAATTCATTGTCAAAGAACCTTCCTTGAAAAAATCTGTCATCCTTTAAGTTCATTAAACAGTCCTTCAGTGTATTGCCTTTCACATCTTTTTTTATACCTCCCTTCTCTTGTTTCCCTTCATGTGGCATCCCTGCTCTTGGTATGAATGTCCCTTTGATTTCTTGGAGCTTGTGGAAGATGTCTCTTATTTGTTTTTTCTTCTTCTTTGCATTGACGATGATAGTTTTTGTTGCTATACAAAAATTAATGCAGTGTCTAGACTTCTGATCCTCTTTGTATATCATTGTGTTTTGGAAAACCAGAATCTTCTTAACCTTTTGGAGAACAATGGCATTAATAACCATTTGAAAATCATTATCTTTTGTAAAATTCTCTTCCAGAGAATTGCCAAAAAAACAAACAAACCTCATTTGAGTAAAATCTTCTCTTTAGTGGTATATAACCATATGTACTTATTCAAGGCAGTTTGATTTTCAGTTGTTAGATTGATAACCTAGTTGTCTCTGATCTGTTAGGGACAGAGATTATGCCAATGCACAAAATATAACCGTTCTTAAGAAGTGGTTTTTTTTTCCAGTTTCCAAAAACATCTCTCCCATAAAATATTTTTTCTATATCATTTCTCAGGAGACAAAAATAAAGTAGACTTTGTTAAAAATAACATACCTGGTTTACTCATAACCTTCATGTATTCAGCATATAGGTACATAACTTGTCAATCCAGTTACAGATGGATTTGAAGTGGTTTCTCTGTGGAGATAACACAGGGCATCTTTCTTACAATCAACAGCAACACGAGTTTGCCCTTAACAAAATCTTGTGGCATCTGTCCTCTAAAAAGGAGTCTGAGCTCTGAGTAGTCTCAGATCTGATCATGTGATCTGCAGTCCCTCTCACAACCTCAAGAAACAGAGTAAAGAAGCTGCATACCAGAACATATATACAATACAGTAAGCAAACAGAATCATATACAAAACAAATTACTAGTGGAGTCTTGAAGAAAGTGGCTATTTCCAACACTTTCTAGTTTTCTTTTCACCTCTCCTTAAACATTTGATGTGTTTCTTTTGTCACTCAATGATGCTTCACTTTCTTTCTTCATATAATGCTTGGCAGCTGTGCTTGTCTGGATGAGAACTTACCAATTGAAGTTGAATCCAGGCAAGACAGAGGTCCTCCTGGTCAGTCACCAGGCCGAACAGGATATAGGATTACAGCCTGGGCTGGATAGAGTTACACTCCATCTGAAGGCACAGGTTTGCAGCTTGGGAGTGATTCTGGACTCATTGCTGAGCTTGGAACCCTAGGTCTCAGCAATGGCCAGGGGAGCTTTTCAACAACTAAAACTTGTGTGCCAGTTGCGCCCATATCTTGGGATGTCTGACTTGGCCATGGTGGTCCCCATCTTGTTACATCGCAAATAGATTACTATGACACACTCTACATGTGGTTGCCTTTGAAGACTGCTTGGAAGCTTCAGTTAGTCCAATGGATGGCAGCCAGGTTGCTTACTGGAGCGGGGTTCAGGGAGCAAACAACCCCCCTGTTATGCCAGCTCCACTGGCTGCCAGTCTGCTACCAAGCATAATTCAAAGTGCGGGCTTTAGCCTATAAAGCCCTAAAAGGTTCTGCCCCAGTTTACCTGTCCATTGAGATCATCCGGGGAGGCCCTGCTCTTGGTCCCACCTTCTTCACAAGCACAAGAGACAGGGCCTTCTCCGTAGTGGCCCCTCATCTGTGGAACACCCTCCCCAATGAAATTAGATCTGCCCCTCCCTCCTGGCCTTTTATAAAAAACTGAAAACTTGAATGTGGGATCAAGCATTTCAGCAATAGATGTAGCAACTAGAAAGAGATTGTTTTAAGTGACCGACTATGGACTGACCTGGACAGTGAGTTTGAACTGGCACACTGTCTTGAATTGAATGTGCATGAGCATTTTAATTGCTGTTTTAATTGTGATATTTTACTTGTATATTGCTGGCATCTAATGGTTGCCTTTTGTAAGCCACCCTGAGTCTCCCTCCGGGATTGAGAAGGACAGGATATAAATACTCAAAATAAATAAATAAGCAATGTTCTTTTGCATTATTTGGTTGATGCATTTTCTGGCTCCTGGTCAATCAGGTTTATTAGTGCAAATCTGCTGTTTACATGGTCTTCTAAATCTTCAGGATATTTGTAATTCAAATATTAACAATAATTTGTGGGGACATATGAAAACTGCATAGGATTGCTGGGTTTTAAGATCAGGAAGCCATTTTCAACCATAATAACATTTAATGATATAAACAATGACTAGGGAAATGGATAGACTCTGTGGACTGCTTTGAATTTGATGGATTCATTATAGTGGAAAAATTAAGGTGGAGATGCTTTCTGAAATTCTGACAGCATATCTGAGCAAACACACATTAATTATGACTGCTGTTTCAGGGAAATAAGCCCATGCAACCTACTGCTTGAAGCTAGTTTGCTTAACCCTCAAGCTGGCTGTTAATTTAACAGATGCCATTGTGAAATAGTTCTTGTCTGTTTTTTTTTTCTTTTCCTTTCCAAAGACAAATGCAGACCATGTGAATTGTAACTGACAGAAAGGAAAGCAACAAAGATATTTTTCTGTGTTTCTGCGCTCTCATACACCATTCTGCATTCTTCACAACTATTATCAGACTTCTAGCAAGGATAGAAAGAAAGAGAATGGCTTTCAAAGTTACTATAAAATTAGTAATTAAAGTCCGAAACCACCACTCCCAAATAGTTGATTAGTGTTATAGCTGCACTTTGAAAATATATCTCTTTCCTTTCTTTGTTTTTCAAAGGTAACTAGAAAAGTTGCCTTTAGTCACATTCTTTTAAAAAAACCCAAAGCTAGAAACCACTGTCCATGGTACCAAACCCACCAAAGATGTCAGCTCCAACATGTTAGAATGAATAAAATGCTTATTGTGCAAGATGAATGGTTGTGATTCACTACAACAAAATCATTATGTAATTTAGTTTTATCTTCATTATTCATAAATCATTGCAATTACCAGTAACTGATTATCTGTATCTAGTTAATTCCAATTTCTCTCTCTCTCTGAGTTTCTCTCCTCCTCCCTGACATATATGAGAGCCAGCCTTCTGCAGTGATTTGGATGTTGACTTGTAACTCTGGAAACCAGGGGTTCAAATCACTATTTAGAGATAGAAAGTCATTGGGTGATAATATCTCGGCTTCCAAGGGGACAATGGAAAAAACCACTCTAAACAAATCTTGCTATGAAAACCCCGTGCAAGGTTGGAAATGACTTGAAGGCATAGACCCACAACTACAACCGTCACATAATCTCTCTCACGCACATATTAAAAACCTAAGAACACTCTGAAAAGCAAGTCTAGAAACACAGGGTACTGAAGCTAGATTATTTTTTTCCATATGCTGGAAGCTGGCCCTGAAATGTCATAAAAATCAGTATATGAAAAGCTCAGGTCCAGGCTATCTGACAGGCATTTTCTCCCTGAATGAGCTGGTCTGAGATCATCAATAGAGTTACTTCTCTCAGTGCCACTACTGCCACATGCATGGTTAGTGGAAACATGAGATAGGGCCTCCTTGGTGGCTACTCCTAAATACTGGAATTCCCAGGGAGGGTCAGAATGTCCTCAACCTTGTTGTCTTTCCATACACAGGCTTATTTCAACAGACCTTTACTGCAGAAACATTTAAAGAATGGGCTAATAGGGTGCTGTATTGTATTAAACTCAACTATTTTAAATAATTTTAAAATCTTTTTATCATTTATTAGGTATAATCCTGATTTGTTTTAATATTGTCATTAATTCCAGTTTAATATTTTCTTTATGTATGTTTTGGTCTTATTGTTCTTTTCCAATTCAATACTGCTTTGAGTCACAATTTTGGCAGACAAGCAAGATATTATTTCAACTACTACTGGCAGTGGATAGTGGGAGTTGCAATTTACTATATTTCAAATATACCAGACTGAGGAAGGTTACATTAAGTGCTTCAAATAGGAACTTTGCCAAAATTAGCCAGAAGTTCTTTTAGTTCCTTATAAAAACTTCAGTCAAATGTGAAAGAGATCACCACTGGAAGAAATTTAGTAGATTGGTAGGAGAGTCCCCTGAGGAGTAGTCTTGTTGCCCAGGCAGGAAAGTATAACAAAATCCAAAATCAAGAGTACAGCAATATTTTATTGGACCAACAGCAAAGCATAAATTCCATTATGCAAGATTTTGATGTTTCATTAACGTCTTCATCATGCAATATGTATTGTCTTCATCATGTCCCTAGTCTTCACATGGCCAAGAAGTGGACTGACCTCTGCTTATATTGAAACTTCTCAAAACAATTTTAACTGAAAATGGAGTAACTTTTTTTGTCCTATATGACTTGTAACATCTTTGCCTGATGAAGAAGCCAGTACAGCTTCAAAAACCTGTACTGTATTATGTATTTTATGTGTTGCCGTTGGCCCAATAAATGTATTACTACTTCGTGAATTTTTTTTTGTTATATTTCCCACAAAGAAGCATCTTTCCAAATTTCCCCTGAATGAATTGCGATGTTTTAATATCCATAACATATCATGGGAAGTAACTGCTATTGCGGCAGGGTTGGGAAAAGGAGGTTTGGTGAAATGTGTTTGTCAACACGGATATAAACAGGAAATATAAAAATGCTTTGTTAGCAGGCAAACATGTGGTCTAAACCTAGCAGCCTGGGACCCCAGAGAAATGTTGGTTAGTCACTTACCTGCCTGGTTGAGTTGTCACACCTGGACCTGGAGTGGAGATATACAGCTGACATCCCAAAAGATCAGTAATTGATGGGCTTCCCTTCTATGCCTCTTATGGCCCCATGCATCTCGTTTCCATTATGGACCTGCATACTTTATAAGCCACATTATACACAGCTTATTGAATGCTCAATGTGCTCCACTGATACTATCTCTGTAATCTTTCCACTGGCACTGTAAAGTAACCTTATACTTGTTATCGCGAAAAACAGTCCACCAACTATATCTCTGTCTTGCCAATTACTCGATGTACTCTTTTGATTTTTGCACTTCTAGGCAGGAATGTAAGTGGAGGGATATTTTTGACATGAAGAAGCCTATTTGGGTTGACAGAAACAAACCATGTGAGATTTATTTATTTATTTTTGCTAGTATTTTATAATGAAAACAACAAAACATCTTCCTGCACCTGAAAGTCTAGTGCATGCACTTTTAGCAATGTTGTCAGCCAGGTAAGAGAGGCAGGTAAGAAATAAAATTGTTGTTGTTGTTGTTGGATGGGTTCCTGTGGAAATTGCTACAGTCTTTAAGATGCTATATGGGTCTTTGTTGTTGTTTTGTCCCTTTGGATTGTAATAGAATTACTGTACAAATTATAATGTAACCACAAGTGTAGTTTAGCCTGACATTGTACAGAATGATAATTTAAAGGATTAGTCTCAATTATTCAGCTTTCCCCTGCCAACATATTGTGATTCTGTTGGTCAAGAAGCAATGTATGTTTTCTTTGGGAAATAATGGAGGGATCCCCCAAGACTCCTGTAGGCCAAGTCTGAACTTTAATTATTGATGGACACGGACAGCTCCAATTGCCTCCTGAGATGGTGCCAAGGGATGCTGGTCCCATTTTGTATTTCTGCACAACAGAAGTGTTGTTATTAACGGGGTGCCCAAGGGTCTTTGGCACTTCTCAAAATAGCAGAAGCTATTGACAAATTCCCATTGAAGGAGGCAGTGCTAGATTTAGGACAATAGAGGCCCTGTTTTCGTTAATGAGGCCCCTGCCTGCTTTGTGGCACACTCCCATAAAGTATCAATTCTATCATTATGTCTGGAATCATTCCAAAATCATTCCAAAACAGAATGCCTTCAAATTTAGAAGTGCATCACATTAGCAAAATCCCTATCTACCTACCTATCTATCTATTTATTACCAGGAAGATACCCCCCCCCCCCCAGCCATCGGGGCCCTGTGCTTAAGCAAACCTAAGCACAATGTATCTGCGGGGCACCTGAAATTGTGGTTATAAAACACACATTATTTGATTGTAAATTGTATCAGAAGGTGAGAGACTTGTACCTTGGTCCATATATCAAACAGACAATGTATTGGGAATCTCATATCAGAACAACATATTTTATGTGTGGCCAAGACCCCCCAAAAAACCATATAAAACAACTCTGTATTTAAGCAAACAAATACATTTGAGAACCACATATGTGGAGCTGATCGGGGTAAATTGTAGGGGTGATAAGGAAATATGATGTATATACTCAGTTTTATCATATTTATTTACTGTATTGTTATAAATTATTCTTATTGTTAGTGTCACAATGGTAAATCCGACACTAGAAGAAGGTTTCAATCTAAATTTAGACAAGGAGAAGCCATAGGAAGAATGTAAACAAATGCAGTCTTTTCTTATTAGCTGTCCTTTTTTGTTCCTTGGGATCTGGCAATAAGGTTTTGGTTTATCCAGCTGTCTGTTTGCTTTCTGTGTCCCTCTTCCCATCCTTTTAAGGATCACATTAGAAGCAGTCTTTCTCTTCTGCATCCCTTATTAATAGTTGTGCTACCAGAAAAGATCAACGTATATAGGTGGCGGTTTAAATAGAGAAGACAATGAACCTGCTGGGGAGATAAATGCATAGCAAAAGAAAGCATAACAATTGGACAGAAGAAGTAATGATTCCCAACACAGGGGAGAAACAGGAGGATACTTTAAGCTTTCTCATCTTCATGCCAGACTTCAGGTCTGCATTATTTGACTGCCTGGACTTTTGAAGCCATAATCCCAACTTCCATTGTGCTTTTATTAAAGCCAGGCTAATTTAGGGATAAGGAATGCATGTATGTACATCCTGATTCAGCAGAATTACATCTCCCATAATCTCTTACCATTGGTTATGCTGGCTATTACTTAGGAGTAATGACAATCCAGCGAAATCATCCAGTCCACACATTCTCCATTTTTGGGCTAACAGATATATTCTGGATTTGTATCCCATCCCCCCATTTCTAAAAGAATCTAAATCACTTCTTAATGGCAACCTCATCCTCATTCCTCTTTAAACACCACATGTCTTCCAGACATTCAACTTGTAACTTGGAAACTATTGTGTATGTTACGAGAGGAAAAGAAGAGTCTGGTAAAGCAAAACAATAACATGGAATTGTTGTTGCTGGAGCTTTGTTCTTTCTGTTTTTTTAAATTCATGAATTATATTAACAATCTCTCTCAAAATTAACCATGACAAAGAGTAAAAGGCCAACACTTTGCCTTTAACCACAGGGCCATTAACCTTTATTCGGGCAGAATCAATAGTGACATACTGTGATTTATAAATCAAGGTGGTGATTGAAAAAGAATTCAAGTTTTCTGGGCTGGGGCTACATCAACTTCAGTGGAGGCTGGTGGTTGCAATGTCAGCAGAATGGTGAATTCACTCTGGATTTTACTCTGTTTTGGAATGGAGCTTGCACACTATCTTCAAAACAGCACCTTGGATAGCACTTCTGAAGGTCAAATTTCCAACCCAATGTGGATTTCTACTTCACTGAAATATCAGCCACCAACCTCCTACTGATCAATGTACATATAATGAGGTTGGTTGACCTTCTCATTGCCTCCTCTCTGCTAGAATATCCCTTCCCAAAAAGTGTAATGGTTCCTACTTAATGTCATGGGTTGCATTATGTGTAAATTATGGCAAGGTTGGAGATCATTTTAAGTTAAGTGCAGGTAAACTCTGAAAATGAAGCTTGTTTGCAGTGATTGTCCCATCTTTGACCTATAGAGGAGTTGAGAAATATTGTGGTGGAGGATGGAATGGGTAGGAAAGTTATGCATTATCATAGGAAAGTTATCATGCATTAGCTCCATTTCAAATGCACTCATCTGGATCTACTTTTCATTCTTTCTCCACAAACCTTTTTCTTTGTTATGAGCATGTTGCTAGGGGGAGAACACAAAATTAAACCAGTGGTGTGTAAGAAGTGACCCAAATGATGTATGCATATCTCTGCAGAAACCCTAAAATATATATAATGCCAAAAGCAATCCAGGATCTTTACCCACCTCATGTGGCTGTGACATGCAATCTAACCTTAATTCTATCTATAGTCCCCAACAAGAATGGATCAATTGAATCTATGATAATGAGATAAGCAGTGACTTACTATTGAATATTTGATTCTAATTGTGCCTACCCAAGGTGGAAGTAACCTACAAGATTTAGGTGTTTTTGTGACATTGTAATAAATACAGTAATTCTTCACCTAGCAATTCTACTAAATAATGGCATTGGTTGGACAGAGACAACATGGATTGCATTGTTTGCTGCACTATAAAGGTCTGTCATGATGCATCTGCTGTAGGAATCACTCAGTCTTAGCAGTGGGTCTGTAGGTGGCTGGGGAGCCCTATTCTTGATCCACATGTTCTCCCACAGTGAGGGCATTGGTTTCCAGGTGGAAGGTGGTCCCAATCAGGGTTGGCTTGACACGCCTTCCTCTTGGCATGTTTCTCCCTTTCACCCTCTGTTCATGCCTCTTTGAATTCTGCAGCACTGCTGGTCACAGCTGACCTCCAGTTAGAGCACTCAAGGGCCAGGGCTTCCTGATTCTTGGTGTCTATGCCACAGTTTTTAAGGTTGGCCTTAAGGCAACAGTGTAGACACACCATAAACAACCAATCAGAAAAGGTGGGATTCTTCCTGTCATTAGATGTAGTCAGTTTGGAATATCAGGAGTAGATTCATCCTCATCTTCCTCATCCATAATGTATATAGCACCACCACTGTACAGAGTGCTTTATACTTAAAAGAACAACAAATGTTATCTGCCTTGAGGCTTACAATCTAGTTAAGACATGGCATAAAAGGACAAAGGGATGGCAAGAGGGAATTGGGTTCCCCCTTGCCTCTGTTTCTTTCCCTTTGAGGCCAGGACAGTGGCAGTTGGGATGGTGGGAAGTAGATGATATATTTGTTCCTCTAATGGGAATAGAAATGGGGGAGACCACAGCTTTGTCCATTTTCAAATCTTTATATATGGGAACAATAACTTTTAAAACCAGAGAACAATGGAGTGCAGCTCATGAGCTGTATTGATTGCCTTGTTCTTTATTGATCAATTGTCTCTTTGCAGTCTTTAGACAGCCAGAGTTTGGAGAAACAAAGGTATGAGACATTGCCGGAATGAAAGATTTTGACAAAGGTGTGAGGGCTCCAATTACTTGGTAGCATATGCACTACTGATCCATTATATCCTACACTCCTGTTGTTAATTAATTCTCTGTTAGCCAGAGCATACAATCAATTAAGCCTCTCTCCAGATGTTCTCATTGTCTTTCTATTCTATTAGTGAACAGTCATGTTTCTGGGGAATAGATGACAAAAAAAAATGAAGCTGAACTGGCTGGCTCCACTCTCTTCAAGATCTTCAGCAGATCATGTTTAGTGTCTATAGTCTGAAATGATGCAATAATATTACCTAGATTCTCTTCAGAAAATTAATCTGATTATCTGTGCACTCACTTCTTGGTTCACATATTGGTCTTCCTAGGATTTCTTTCCAGGTCTAAAAGAGAGACGATGCTGTTGTGCATAAAAATAGGAAGATTAAGTAAATGATGAACATTTTTCTCACAGTGGCTATGGCTCTTTCTTATTCTGACACAACTTTCTTTGTACAAAATATGAGCTGGAAGAGAGTAATTAGTAAGATGTTGTTATTTCACAAGGTCTTTAGCCTTCTCTGCCAAATAATGCTAGTGCCTTACCAAACCACAACTTCCGTAATTTCATAGCCATGGCAATTAAAGTGGTGTCAAACTGCATTCATTCTACAGTGTAGATACACGGTGTGTTGGCCTTTACTGCTTGAGAACATCCTTTTTTATGGGCCCTTCCACACAGCTGTATAAAATCCACATTGAACTGGATTATCTGGCAGTATGGACTCAGATAAGCCAGTTTAAAGCAGATAGTGTGGATTATTTGCCTAATATTCCGGGTTATATGGCTGTGTGGAAGGGCCCTATGTCTTCAAAAGACAGACACCTAGCTGATTAAAATCCCACATTTTCTGCTTTGCTCTGGAGTATATGACAGTGTGGACTCAGATAACCCAGTTCAAAGCAGATATTTTGGGATTTTCTGCCTTGATATTCTGGTTATATGGCTGTGTGGAAGGGTCCCAAGATTAAGCCACAATTGGTTCCTCATCTTCATTGTCCATGTCAAAGACCATTTCCTCCTGTTGCAGTGGACAGAGTTGTAAGGTTGGGAGGCGGCAAAGCAAGAGCATGCCCCCCCCCCAATAAAAAGGCTGTCCTCTCAATGAAATTTCCCTTCAGTCCCCAAATTTCTACCACTGTAGCAACTTCAAACTTCAGCTCAACATTTAGAAGGACAGTTTAGGTATCCAATGGCACACAGAGTTACCAGGCAAATGCAAACACAGCAAATATAAGTGTTGCAGGTGTGGCCAGTTTTCATTGTCTTACTCTCCGCAGTGCCAGAAAGTTGAGGACTGCAGGAAAATTTCCCCTGAGGACTATAATTTTTATATAAAAGGGCAATACACTAACTTGGTCCTACAACTGTAGCTATGCCCCTGTTAAAGGGAAAAGAAGGGAATGGAATTGTTTGTTTTGCTTTATTTACAATGAGTTATTTATTTATTTGGATTTACGCTACTTATCGAAATGCACACAATACATCCCATGACTGAGCAATACTGGGGAAACTGGCAGTGAAGAATAGGAATGACTGGGGCAGAAGAACTGGAATGTATTTGCTTCTAGGCATTCCCCACCTGCACTTATTGATGCTAAATATTTGATGTTGCCATCCAGTGATGTTTGTTTGAATATTGATGGGGGTTTTTTTTGTATTTAGCAATTGAAAGTAGCTGATAACAATCATTGGTACTGTTCCATTATCCAAGTGGAGGCTACTAGGGCCCCGAGAGAGAGAAGACTACTTCATTTTATTGGGGAGGGGGTTATTCCCCCTCCCTACTTCCCATATCACAAAGGATAGTTGTTTCCACGATGGGGTCATGGATGGGTGGATTAACAGGAAAACGGGGGGAAATGGTTTCTCTCCTTCAACCCATCCTCCACCCCGTGTATTTTATTATGTGTATATTTTAATATGTACTTTTATTAAAAGTATTTTAGTATTATGATTTTAACTTTGTTGTGCCCTCCCTTGAACCATAAGAAGAGGTGGGTATTAATATCATCATCATCATCGTAATCATCATCATCATAATCATCATATTTAAGTGGTCCTATCTATCTCCTGGCCAAAATATAATACAATTCATTCTTCTAACTACAACTCAATTTTTGTGCCAATTATGCATCTACATTGGTGGTTTCCAACCTGTTTTTGACCAGGAACCACTTGAATAGGGACGACTCTCCAAAATTAGTACCAAAAGGGTTACGAATCAGTTTTTAGTCAACTTTAGATTCAGTTTAGTTATTTGGGGTGCTGATTCAGAAAAGTACATTGGCTAGACCACATCAGCTCTAGTTTCTGATACAGAACATATACCATCCACTAGTCACTATCTGTTCACCAACTGAAAACCATATTTATTAAGCCTCTGCACTAGAGGATTTCATGAGACCAGTCACTCTCATTGCAACGGTGTAGTAACAGTGAGGTCACAGACCATATTTTAATCCTTGCGGATCCACAGACCACAGGTTGAGAACCACTGATCTATTTCTATACAATAATATCTAATTTCTTGCCAGAGTGTGACGCACATGATTGCAATGTGTGTTATTATCCCACAGTTCCTTGTCAATGACTGCATGCCACAAACCTGAACCGGTTTGCATATAGCATTAGGACACAAGGAAATGCCATAGGTGTTGATAATTTCAAGGTCTCCATAGTATTACCCACTTGATAAGACACTATAATGGACTGGACATGTTGAGAAGGATGAAATGTTCTGCTTATATTCCAGAACATAACTGAACAGCTTATGCCTGACATCTTGGAAACATGGTCCAATAATAGGTGATGACAGTGATAAAGCTGTCTACAATACTAAAGAAACATATATTGACCACAGAACATCCTGTTCAACACACTTCTAGATTCTGAGGTGCCATAGTGAGTCACACTTCATAGGAACCTTAACATCTCCATTGGCTTCCTGGTGTCATTTAGTTATGGTATAAAGTACTCATTCTTCTCTTAGCTACTAAAACATATTCTAGAAACTGTTGTATTGTGATCTCTGGCATCAGCTAGAAGTGCCGTCTTGAGTGTCTCATTCATAGAAACAACTCTAACAATATAACTGCATTCCTGATGGTTGCTCTTGAGATCTTTTTCTCATCAGGTTTTCCAGGGCATCTTTTTGTATCTGTGTGCAACATTTAAGGATAAGAAGATAAGCAGACATTTATTTTACATTATATAGTTTAATATCTTAGGACCATAAATCATATAGTTGGAAGGCATTGCAAGGTTGTCTAGTCTGACCTTCTGCCATTGCAGGAAGCACTTCTGAAAGATCAATCTCTGTTTTTATAACTTCTAAAGAAGGAGGGTCTCTACTTTTGGAGATTGTGTATTTCATTTGTTTTATATGAAAGCTGTAGGTGGATTTTGATTTTTCAGGTCTATTATCTTTGCTCCCAACACACATAACAAAGATAAAAAATGACTATAAAATACACATTTCAGATCAAATACTGGGAACATAAAATATAATTTGTGAACAAATGAATGGAGAATGGGGCTGCAGTTTACTGTTAGTGCATAGGTTTTTCTTCCAGTGAATTTTTGGTTCAGTCCCTAAAGTAGTTAGGTAGGGCTAGGAAAGACCTTTTTCTGAAATTCCAGAGAACTGCTAATAGTCAGTGTATGAGGATTTTGGTGGTCTTATGGGTTAATTTACCAGAAACTCTCTTCCTATATTCATTTTAATTAATGATTATTAGGCATTAGGACTGTATGCAACCTGCAGACTTTGAATGAAGGAATAGAAACGTGTTGCCTTCAAGTCTTGCTTAAGAGCTTTCCACAGAAGGATCTCTGTAATTTCCATATCACAACAGAGTGCTGGATCTTTCATGAGACAACAAGTCTTTTCTATTCTTTTGTTTACTTCATACTTTTCACAATACTTTGGTCATTTTAATGCAGGCTTTGAGCTTTTCAGATATATGCCCAACTTTTTACTCTAGCTTGCAACATGATATCTGTACATGCTTATCTGTCTTCTTCTTTTTCCATATAAAAAATGGTAGTTTCAGTTTAACTTGCTTATGTGGGAAGCCAATAATTGAGTGCAACTCTCTTCATTGCAATCGTGGCAAGTAAACATTGTTTTAGTTAGCAGCTCCTCCCCCCCCCCCCCATTCTTCTCTTTTCACAGAAATATGATTGTGCAACTGCTATAACCCATCTTAGATCGGCATCTGATGCTCTTGTGGGATGCATCAAAACCATGGAAAGCCAATTATTTTTTAATGGGAGCTATCAAGGATGAGGTCTTTTCTTCAGCAGTGACAAAACTACAGAATTCTCTCCAAGGAGTCATCTTTACTTTTTTGTTTTTTTATATTCACTCTTTTCATTTCTATCTATTCTAAAAGTTTTTTTGTAACACAGTATATTGCTATTTGTCTTTAATATATTCAGAAAAATGTTCATACATGTCCAACAGATAGAAAAATATTAATTTGGAGGCTAATTATAGTTGTTTTTTTATTTATACATCTATACTTCATTGTTTCTTACAATCTGGATTGTACTTTTTTTCATGTCAGGAGTGACTTGTGAAACTGCAAGTCACTTCTGGTGTGAGAGAATTGGCTGTCTGCAAGGATGTTGCCCAGGGATTGTCTAGATCAGTGGTTCTCAACCTGTGGGTCTAGATGTTTGGGCCTTCAACTCCCAGAAATCCTAATAGCTGGTAAACTGGCTGGGATTTCTGGGAGTTGTAGGCCAAAACATCTGGGGACCCACAGGCTGAGAACCACTGGTCTAGATGTTCTGATGTTTTACCATCCTTGTGGGAGGCTTCTGTCATGTCCCTGCATGGGGAACTGGAGCTGACAGAGGGAGCTCATCCATGCTCTCCCCGGATTCCAACTGCTGACCTATCAGTCAGTGATCCTGCCAGCACAAGGGTTTAACCCATTGTGCCACCAGGGCAATGTACTGATTACATTTTACTTTTGTGTTGTTTTGGCCATCTTAGGCCAAAAGAAATCCAATTTAAACTTAGAATATTAAATAAACAATAAAAGTATATATCTTTGAATAGATCGTGAGCCACCTTTGCTCAGTTACATTGCCAGGTTGTTGATTTTATGTACGTGGCAGCAGTCTCTTTAGAGGATGAAGCAGTTAGATCATTTTAGTTCTTCCTTTTCTCGGAATCATGGTGTAAGGAAGGAACAAGAAAAAAAGGATGAAGGCAAAACATAAAAGGCGGTACCCGAACACATGCCAATGTCAGCGCTTGCGCTCTTGAATAGATCAACAAATGACACAGAGCCTGTATTCAAAGGCTCAGGGCAGAGTGTGCCAGGCTGAATGTAGGCAGCTGTTGTTTAATCTCAGCAGTAGGTTGGCATGGGGGCCTCCCCTCCTCCCACTGATTTTCACCGCCATTCAAAACCACACTCATTTCCATGAATCACAATTGATCAAGAGCTGTATACATAAAACCAAGAGGATAATCTACTATTGTGAGGCACAGCTCATTACATTATAGGCAGACCTCTTTGGAGACTGGGGTTGGCAAGGAAGATTTCCTGAGGCTGACATTGCAGGAGGGAAGCAGCTATTCTTCTGCACATTGCTGTACAGAGTAAAACACAAGTAAAAGTGGGTCAGGGGCCATAGGTGGCTGGTACGGGTGCTTGTTCTGCATGCAAAAGATCCCAGAGTTGATAATTTTAGGATCACTGGTTAAAAGGATTTCAGCAGAGCTAACAAGAATGACCATTTTTAACCTGGTTCCTTCGGGAGATACTGCCAGTAAGAATAGACAATACTGGATAGTCTAATCTTTTCCAGATTTGATAGCCTCAAACACTCAGAAATGTCCCTGAGCTTAGATAGTCCCACCTGCCTGGCACCCTCACTGGTAGCATTTACATGCTAGGCTGCAAACTCTTTTGGTAGTTATTAAGTCCTTGATTTTGGCATTTGACTTACTATTTAAGGCCCCTTCCACACAGCTGAATAAAATCCCACATGATCTGCCTTGAATTGGGATATATGGTAGTGTGGACTCAGGGTCCTTCCACACAGCCATATAACCCAGAATATCAAGGCAGGAAATCCCACAACATCTACTTTGAACTGGGTTATCTAAGTCCACCTAAAAACAATCCCACACCTTTGTATGCTTGTCCACTATGCCCTGCCTCATGTACAGAGGACGAATTGTTGGAGGCTACAGACAATGCCATTGCTGTTGCCCGTTTTTGGTCAAAAGATATTTAGCCACCTGCGCTCCTTCTATTTTTATCGGTTTCATACTAATTTATACAGTCTGGATTGTACTATTTTTATCGGTTTTATACTAATTTATACAGTCTGGATTGTACTTTTTTCATTTCAGGAGTGACTTGAGAAAGTCGCTTCTTGTGTGAGAGAATTGGCTGTCTGCAAGGACATTGCCCAGGGGTCGACTGGATGTTTTGATGTTTTACCATTCTTGTGGGAGGCTTCTGTCATTTTATTTTGTATTTATTTTGATACAAAATAAATAAATCTGAGTCCACAATACCATATATTCCAATTCAAAGCAGAAAATGTGGGATTTTGTTCAGCTGTGTGGAAGGGGCCTCAGATAACCCAATTCAAAGCAGATATGGTGGGATCTTGATATTCTGAGTGATATGGCTGTGTGGAAGGGCCCTAAGTCTTATTATTCACTCTTAATACACTAATGTTTCATCACTCCAGTATTTTAACACTTTGATACTACTTTAGGTGGCTTATTTGTTTTATATTGGCTATTTATTTAATTAACTTCCTAGTATGGGATTTGAGGTGGCATACAATATTTTTTAAAATACATTTTAAAAAATCTTAGTGCAAAAATTAAAATGGTCAAACTAAAATTTCATTTTAAAACTGTATCAAAATACCTTTAAAACACAATAAAATAAATAAACAACACTCCCAATTAAAATTTCTATTCTTTGTTGTTGTAATATAGGGTTTTCTTGACATGATTTATTCAGAGGGAGTTTGCCATGTTCTTCCGGGACCAAAATAATTTGACTTTCATACTAAGACCCAAATAAATCCTTAAATAGAAAGGTATTTTGGTGGAAAGACAGCAGGGAAGGGACAAACTGGTTATGCGGGGGAAGTGAGTTCTACAACTTGGGAGCAGACATCGAAAAGGCTCTCTCTTCATCAAACGTACCTGGGATGGTGATGGGACCAAGAGAAAGCCTTCTCCCCCAGATGTTAGAACATGTCCAGGCTCATATAGGGAGATAATTTTTTATTGATTGCTTTTGGTTTTCATTTGTGTAAGTCCTCCTGAGGGCATTGCTAACCAGACAGTATATACATGCACTAACTAAAACTTTATCTCCAGATAGCAGCTACAATATTTCTTTGTTTAGATGTGGGATAATACAGCACTCCCTGACTTACTTGTGCTCATCAGCACATACTCTTGGGGAACCCAAGAGAGCCCATGCCAATCAAACAGAACTGTCTGCCCATGTTTCCATCACTGTTCATCTGACACATACATTTCCTTAACAAGGGAGAAGCTTTTTCAACAGCAAAGGAACAAATTGATGGCTCAAGACAACATTCACATTGGTTATTTATACTCTCTCATTACAAGATATCAGGTAGACTTAAGAATCAGGTGGATCCTGTGGCGCCAGGCATGTAGCCAGGGGGGGGGGGGGGCTCGGGGGGCTTCAGCCCCCCCCCCCCGAAATTCTCATGGTGGTTCGCGAAAAGGCCTTACTGGTGCATTATTTAAACTGTTATGTTTATTCATATCATGATCTGATCACCATACTCAATATATCCCATATGCATGGGGGTATTCGGGTAATGATACAAAAGGTTTGCTAGGCTAGACCCTCTTTCACTCAGACTCAGCCCCCCCCCCCGAAACTCAGCCCCCCCGAAACCCCCCCTGAAAATTTTTTAGCCCCCCCCCCCCCGAAATGAAATCCTGGCTACGGGCCTGTGTGGTGCAGTAGGTTAAACTGCCGAGCTGCTAAACTTGCTAACTGAAAGGTTGCAGGTTTGAATCTGGAAAGTGGGGTGAGCTTCTACTGTTCGTCCCAGCTTCTGCCAACCTAGCAGTTCGAAAACATGCAAAATGTGAGTAGATCAATAGGTACTGCTCCAGTGGGAAGGTACAGTGCTCCATGCAGTCATGCCAGCCACATGACCTTGGAGGTGTCTACAGACACTGCTGGCTCTTTGGCTTAGAAATGCAGATGAACACCAACTCCCAGAGTTGGACACGACTGGACTTAATGTCAGGGGAAAACCTTTACCTTTACCTAGATCCTGCAAATAATATATAGCCCTTAAAACAACAACAACAACAACAATTTTTATTGATTAGCCAGTTGGCCTTATCAAAAACAGACAGTGCAAACACAACATACAACATACGTCTGGTCCTATTAAAGTAGAATAAAATATATAGGAATTTATCAATAGCCCTTAAAACAAATCTTGAACATTATATACAGAAAAGAATTCCTGAAAAAGTCAAAACAAATTTCTCATGTTCAAAATGCCTGGTGAATAAGTGTAGCATAGTAGCTGAAGGCAGCTGTAGATCAAGGGGTCCTTTCAATTTTCACATCTCATTTTTGCCATGACTCTACTAGGTGGCCTGAGGTATAATGCTGCTCTACTATCTTCAATACAGGAATCATAATGTTGACTTGCCATAAAGGTTGATAAAAGAGGAAGCAAGGGATACACTTTATAGAATCAAAGAGTTGGAACAGACCTCATGGGCCATCCAGTCCAACTCCCTGCCAAGAAGCAGGAATATTGCATTCAAAACACCCCTGACAGATGGCCATCCAGCCCCTGTTTAAAAGCTTCCGAAGAAGGAGCCTCCACCACACTCAGGGGCAGAGAGTTCCACTGCTGAATGGCTCTCACAGCCAGGAAGTTCTTCCTTGCCTTTTCTACAAAGATGGAACTCAGGGTGGTTTACATGCAGTCTGAATGACAAGAATTGATATTTTCAGTTGCACAATAGCTTCTCCTGCACAAATTCCATATGTATTCCAGTGAAAATATATACTTGGGTCTTAGAAATACTATTCCCCCACTGACAAGCACCCAACTCCAACTCCATGGTACCTGGAAAAGATAGCTACAACTTAACATAATTACAGCATAAGATAGTAAACCATTTAAACTGCATTAGAAGATGTAGCTACTGCATCATCCTAAGCAGTGGTGGAAGATGTTCTGTGCCACTTGGGCCTTCAGAGATGCATCTAGATCTAATAAGAGGCCAGAATTACAGAGTTGGTTCTCTGAAAAGCGTTTGCTTTCCAACAGCATCGTTGTCTCATGAAGCCTGAGCTTCAGTTTACCAAATCAATACATTTATCAGTTCTATATCTTGTAGGATACTGTGGCCAGGTTCTACATACAGTTTTTATACATTTAAGAATTCTCAGGAACACAATGTCCTTTCAGCCAATTAATTTGAAAACACACAAGAAGCACTTGAGCTGACCTTGGTGCTGAGCATTGATTAAAGGGTCAGAATAAATCATTGTCAAAGTCCTGTCAAACTATAATTGAAAGGCTGGCATAAAAGTTGAACAGTCATATATCATGGAGATAGTGGATACTTCAGTTTTATTATCTGAAGTACCCAATACTCTACATTCAGTTTCCACTAAAATAATTAAGTGGATGGTTTGAAGCAATGCACACATTAGTTTGAATCTTGTTGGCTGTTCCAATCAGAGTGGATCCACTGAACCAATTCTTGAACACAATGTTAACATGAAACTCTCATTAATTCAATAAATCTACTTTACCTGAGACTACTAATAAAGTTTAGGACATTGTATGGAGTCACAGGAAGATCTTTGCTGGATCAGACTAGAGGACTTTTTAGTCCAGTGTTCTGTTCACAGAGACTGTCCAATTGCTTATGAAGAGTCCAGAAATAGTCAATAATTGCAAGGCTACATGTTTCTTCTCCAACCAATATATGTTTTCTTTCAATGGATACAGACATCACCCCCCCCCCCCCCCGATACTACCAGACTAAATCAGAGTGATTTTGTCCCACTTTTCATTGAGGCTACAATTAAGGCAAGTGTGTCTTATAAGAGGTCTACTGGCATAGTGATGCTTCCCAGATGATTAGGAGAAGTTTTTAAGAAGGATATAAAGCCCACTTCATTCTAGCACAGCATCTTGTCTACTCACTAAATATATCAATAAGGAAACCATACTTTATAGGAAGCAAATAGCAACTTTGGGTAGTAAATTATCAGAATAGTTTTGAAGTTCATTTTTGCCTAGTCCATATTGCTTATACAGTGTATATGATATGATGCTAACACACAGTTAATTGGATGGTAGTCTTGTTGAGTGACTATCAGGCAGTGCATGGAGAAGTGGAGGTGAGAGAGCAGAGCATGCTAAACATCCCAGATCAACTAGTGCAGTGGTTCTCGACCTGGGGTCCCCAGATGTTTTTGGCCTCCAACTCCCAGAAATCCTAACAGCTGGTAAACTGGCTAGGATTTCTGGGACTTGTAGACCAAAAACATCTGGGGATCCCAGGTTGAGAACCACTGAACTAGTGGATGAAGAACCATTCCAAATCAACCAGTGAATTAAATACCATTCCAAACTACTCAATGGACAGCCAGCTGAAGGTGGTGTGTGTGTGTGTGTGTGTGTGTGTGGCAATTTCTCTTGGGTTTGAGAAGTTTTCCTAAGTGAAGATTGCCTAATGGGTGTAGGTGAAATGTTTGAGGGGCTCTTCAGGTTCTCTTTGAATCAATCAGGTATTCAATTGAATGAATTAACTATTGATCTGTATGGGAAATGGGGTGCCATTGCTCCATATGAGTGTGGCAATGCCTTTCTTACTGTTTCAGAAACCTTCGTGATGTCTACACTTGTTTATTCAATAGGTTGCAAAGCTTTATGTGGAATAACATCATTGCTCTGTGCAGGTTAATCTGAGCAGTTAGACTAAAAAATAACCCTCAGTTGGGGTGATTCCACCATAAATATAGCAGAGTACCAGAAGTACACTTCATAACCAGTAGAAACTAATGTGTGGTGATAAAGCTGGGATAAGCTTTTATTCTTAGGATGGCACAGGATTGCAGAGTTAGAACTTTAGGTTCAAAAATATTTATTGAAGTAAAAGGAATACATCCTGGATAATAAAGGTCATGGCGCTAACTAGCTTACTAAATCTCATATTCTAAGAAAGGTAAAATGTCTCTCCTGACATTCCAGGTTGTAAGCCACCTTGAGTCACTTTTGGGTTTGAGAAAGGCAGGATAGAAATAGTGTAAATAAATAAATAAAAGTCAAAATATTCATACCTAGAGAGAGAGAGGCAAAATGCAACTTCAGTGGAAGGAGGCAGAAGGCTGAAGGGACTATTTATTTATTTATTTATTTATTTCGAGTACTTTTACCCCGCCCTTCTCAACCCCCTAAGGAGGACTCAGGGCGGCTTCCAACCGGCATATGTTGATGCCTACAATTCACACAAAGAAATACATAATAACAATAATTATAACAATTAAAACATTATATTAATACAATAAGAATACAATAAAAAGCCAGCCTAGTGGCCATCATTTTGCCAAGTCCATAATTAATAAATTCATTCCGCTTATCATAGTCCGTTTCCAAAGCTTTAGTCATCATTGTCTATTGTCAGTCTGCCAGATTACCCAAAGGCCTGGTCCCATATCCATGTTTTTAATTTCCTTCTGAAAGAGAGGAGGGATGATGATGATCTAATTTCCCTGGGGAGGGAATTCCACAGGCAGGGGGCCACCACCAAGAAGGCCCTGTCCCTCGTCCCCGCCAATCTTGTTTGTGACAAGGGCGGGGCCGAGAGCAGGGCCCCTCCAGAAGATCTTAAATTCCTAGGCGGGAGGTAGAAGGAGATACATTCGGGCAGGTACGCTGGGCCAATGCCGTATATGGATAGTCGCATAGCCAAGCCCAGGGCAATAAAAATACCTTTAAAAAGGAAGTTACCTCACATAGATTCCATTTCTACATCTTCAAAGAGGGAGGAGACAGTGGCAAGGAGGAAGAGTAAAAACAAAGCCCTTTCTGGGAAAGAAAGCATGCACAGGAATGTGGGGGGGGGGGGGGGAATCCCACACTCTAATCTTCTCTCTAGCTACTCATTGAGGTCTGGACACTTGATGACACAAGAGGCTTCTGCAGTCCAGGGATGAAACCCAACACTCTGCTGTAGTGGCCTCATTTTGGAGAGTATAATGTTAGACTGCCTGTTGAGAGCCATACTTTTGCAACTGTTTATAGAGGAAATATTTATAATTTACTTATTTAAAACATTTATATTCCGCCCTTCTCACCCCGAAGGGGACTCAGGGCAGAGCACAGCATACACACAGCAAACATTCAATGCCGGGACACAAATTCACATACAATACATAAACATTAAAAAAAACATTTATCGAAATATTAAAATACACCATTTAAAACTGTCCTAGTCATCCGCATCAAATCTAATCGGTCTTTAAATAACTTCCATGCATATATGTAAACTTATTGATTTATTGATTTACTATATTTGTATACTGCCTTTCTCAGCCATATCGGCGACTCAAGGTGGTTTCCAACAAAACAGTATACATAGTATCACAATACAATTAAAAACATTACAATTACATAAACCACAACAGCAATAAAAACTTAGCACGTTGAAGTTAATAATTTAGCATAGTCATGTTTTCATATAGTTGACTATATAAAGTAATATGCGTTAGAACAGATATATATGAGACCCTGTCCACATTTGGAGTCAATAATTCTACCATTTTCTATGAACATCTCATTCTTTCCAGTATGTATATCAACTCTAATTAATATCAGATAAGAGACATGGACCAAGACAGGAACATATGGTAGACATATTAAGATTCAGCCAAACTGTTCTTATTTTAGTTCAGAATTGTACTAAATTTTATTATTATCATAAGTCTTTCAGGATTGAACATTTCTGGAAAGACAAGCAGATTAAAATTTGGATTGCATTGTGCTGACTCAGTTGCATGAAATATTAAACATTCTGTATGGGCTGTTTGAAATTGATAAAGTTCCTTTCCACATAAAAGCCATTAATTGTAGGGAGGGAACATTCTCAAAGAATGATTTGTTCATACTATAAGGAAATAGCTGCTATAAAAACACCACTTACGTATAAAAACAAGACCGGAGCTGTAAAATATGTTAGTTCTTATGGCTAGCTTTGAATGAGAAAATGTTATGAAAGAATCTACGAAATGGTCTAATTAAATGCAAACTGACTTTGCTTTATCTCCACTTAGCTTCATTAGGTACATGGTTGACAGATTGCAATGCTTGGTAGGTAATTTGTGATTAGAAATCATAAGTGAAACGTTATAAATATAGTAATCCAAGCCCTTATGAAAGCAATCCCTGCAGTGTGACCAAAGCAATTTGTACATGTGGGTGTTGAGGTTGCTTTAAAAGGCCAGCCTTTTTCAGATGGGTGTCAAACTCAAGACATGTGGGCCAAATGTGGACTGCCATATTATTTTATTTGGCCCTCTAAATGTCAGAGTACAGCTCTTGTATTCATCATCATCAGACATCATGACTAGAGCTGATGGGAGTTGTGATACAGTGACATCTGCAAGACTGCAGTTTATTCTGTTCAGCCAGGACAGTGGGTTTTGAATTTAGATGCAAGGCTTGCAGATATGATGTTTCTATGGCAGTGTGGACTCAGATAACCCAGTTTAAAACAGATATTGTGAATTATCTGCCTTGATAATATGGGTTACATGGCTGTGTGGAAAGGACCAGAGTGTTCTTTCCCTAAGAAAACAACATGAAATCCTGGTTCCATGCTGCTTACTGGGATATGGGAAAGGACAGTCCTCCCCACCCAGTGAAACAACTTTGGGGTGTCAATCTGTTTCCAGACACTATACAAAGTGCTGGGTTTTTGTAACCTTTGAAGTCCTAAATGCCTTAGGTCTGGGCTCTTGAGCAGTGGTTCTCAACCTTCCTAATGCCATGATTCCTTTGTACAGTTCCTCATGTTGTGGTGACCCCCAACCATAAAATTATTTTCGTTGTTACTTCATAACTGTAATTTTGCTACTGTTGTGAATTGTAATGTAAATATCTGATAGGCAGGATGTATTTTCATTCACTGGACCAAATTTGGAACAAATACCCTATCTACCCAAATGTAAATACTGGTGGGGTTAAGGGGGGATTGATTTTGTCATTTGGGACTTGTAGATGCTGGGATTTATAGTTAACCTACAATCAAAGAGCATTCTGAACTCCACCAATTATGGGATTGAACCAAACCTGGCACATGGAACTCCAATGACCAACAAAAAATACTGGAGGGGTTTGGTGGGCATTGACCTTGAGTTTTGGAGTTGTAGTTCAACTACATCTAGAGGGTACTGTGGACTCAAACAATGATGGATTTGGACCAAACTTGTCATGAATACTCAATATGCCCAAATGTGAACACTGGTGGGGTTTGGGGGGAAAATAGACCTTGACACTTGGGAGTTGTAGTTGCTGGGATCTATAGTTCACCTACAATTAAAGAGCATTCTGAACCCCACCAACGATAGAATTGGGCCAAACTTCCCACACAGAACCCCTATGACCAACAAAAAATACAGTGTTTTCTAATGGTCTTTAGCGACCCCTCTGACACCCACCTCGTGACCCCTCAGGAGTCCCGACCACCAGGTTGAGAAACACTGGTCTAGACTCTAGAGATACTATTTGAATTATTGTATTTTTCTGTACAAACTGGAATGTGTTTTAACTATAAAGTAGAATTGGTAATTCACCTTTTTTACAGCAGGGTCTCAGTTAACTTAAAATCAAGCAACTGGTTAAAAAAAATCAAAGAAATATTACTTTAAATAAACATTAAAATATATTTTATAACACAACAAAGGTATGATATAATATGGGGAATAACATTAGCTAGATTAATTTTTAATAGTAACTCTCAAGAAATCAGAATCAAATATTTCCACTGTGGCAACAATCTAGCCTTTTTGGAATATTTATTGTAATCTAGTTCCAATTCCAACTAAATTGAAGGCAGAACTAAATGGAGGCAGTTTCAAAAATGAAAAACCGGTGACAACGTATTCCAATTTATGCTTCATAGCAATCGTTGCACACTTTTAATTTAAGAGCAATTCTGTGTATAGCCTTGAACACATCCCGTGTAGTCCTCTTTAAAGCCATGGAAGCGGAATTATTTCATTGGAAAATGAAGCAGTTAAAAGTATGTTGAGTAGGTTGCTTATCTTTTTAGTAACATGATTATTACATCACTTTATGCAGAATTGCTCAAATGCCAGAGTTTAATCTGACTTTGGCTGATTTTTGAAAGATACATTGCTTTCAGATAGAAGATTATTCTGGGAGCAAGACCACTGCAATCTAGTGAAAAAGAAAGGATGCTGGTTTGGCCATCATTTGCCAGTACACATCTGTAATATTGGGTAGTGTATTGAGCTGCATGTTCCCAAACACCTTAAAGTGGCTTTAAAGAGCACTCTACAGGAGCCCCCAGTGGTGCAGTGGGTTAACCGCTTTGAGTCCCCCTAGGGGTGAGAAAGACGGTATATAAATACTGTAAATAATAAATAAATAACAAATAATAAAGTGCTGAGCTGCTGAACTTGCTGATTGAAAAGTCGCAGGATCAAATCCGGGGAGTGGCTTGAACTCCTACTATTTGTCCCAGCTTCTGCCAACTCAGCAGTTCGAAAACATACAAATATAAGTAGATCAATAGATATCACTCCAGCAGAAAGGTAACAGCGCTCCATGCAGTCATGCTGGCCACATGCCCTTGGAGGTGTTTATGGACAACGCTGGTACTTTGGCTTAGAAATGGAGATGGGCACCAACCTCCAGAGTTGGATATGGCTAGCTGTACTGTCAGGGGAAAACCTTTACCTTTACCTTCGATGCACTCTAAGTCTTTCCTGTCTTACATTGTACAATATTGCCTCCATTGTATACATTCATAGAATCATAGAATCAAAGAGTTGGAAGAGACCTCATGGGCCATCCAGTCCAACCCCCTGCCAAGAAGCAGGAATATTGCATTCAAATCACCCCTGACAGATGGCCATCCAGCCTCTGTTTAAAAGCTTCCAAAGAAGGAGCCTCCACCACACTCCGGGGCAGAGAGTTCCACTGCTGAACGGCTCTCACAGTCAGGAAGTTCTTCCTCATGTTCAGATGGAATCTCCTCTCTTGTAGTTTGAAGCCATTGTTCCGCGTCCTAGTCTCCAGGGAAGCAGAAAACAAGCTTGCTCCCTCCTCCCTGTGGCTTCCTCTCACATATTTATACACGGCTATCATATCCCCTCTCAGCCTTCTCTTCTTCAGGCTAAACATGCCCAGCTCCTTAAGCCGCTCCTCATAGGGCTTGTTCTCCAGACCTTTTATCATTTTAGTCGCTCTCCTCTGGACACATTCCAGCTTGTCAATATCTCTCTTGAATTGTGGTGCCCAGAATTGGACACAATATTCCAGGTGTGGTCTAACCAAAGCAGAATGAAGTCTTAAATGCTATTCAGTTTGCAAAGACAACTCAACATGGACATGTGAATTGTTACTCTTGGAGGAAGAAGATAATAATGTTCATGTCATGCCAGCATGGAAAAGGGGAATTACTGTTTGTTGTGTCACAAGCAAGATCAGCCACTATATCTATCCACAGATAGATAGTTCTGGTAGTTTGAAGCTAGTCCACCATCTCTCTCTGTCCTTGCTTAGATTCATATTGTATCAACAATTACAAAACAGGGTAATGTCTCTCCCTGTGATTACATAGGATAGTATTTACAAAACAGCCTGAAGATCAATGACTATGAAAAAAAATGTGTGCGGGGAAGAGAAATGAATAGATCCCGCCAGAAAATTATCTTATCACAGTAACAACATGGGAAATAATGGAGAATGAATAAGGTTCAATAGTAATCAGCATCTCTGCAATTGACTGAACAAGCAATCCTATTCTTCACCTGTCATCGCACTTTTATTTTACCTCCCTTAGACTAAGTTACCACTTCCCATTTAAATTGATTTTATGCAAAGTGAAAGAAAACTAAAAATGTTGGCAATGTCCAACTTTCCCCGGACTGCCCTTCTCTCATTAGGCAAGGCAAGACAGTTGGTATAAAAGAACAGCAAAATGTTAGTAATTTGCCATTCTACCATCAGGGAATGCGGAAAGGGCATTCATAGGATTTTCTGTATCAGCACCAAAATTATGTCTGCTCTTGGTTACTTTCACCTTGACTTGAGTGAGCGAGTGAGGAGAGAGGTGCTATTTTTCTATTGTTTCCTTCAGGCAGTGAAATTACTTGGGACAGTTCTGGCTGCCCAACTGTATCTGTAGGTGTCCCGGGTCACTTATAGCATTGTTTGGAAACTTTTGCACCACTTACAGGATGTCTTGGTTATCTTCCAATCTGAGGTATTTTTAAAAAATGTATAGGACTTGGTTCGACTTTATCCCTCACATGCCGAATGAAGCATATCCCCGATTCAAGTCCAGAGAAAGATCACCTCAAAAGGTTTCCCCAGGTTATTCCTTGTGGATTCCTCCTAAGTTATGGGTTTTAATGCAGTTTTAATGGTTATTTAATATTTAATGTTTATTTTACTTAAGTGATATTTGTCTTTACTGTTCTAATGTAGCACAAATCCTATGTAAAATCAATTTTACATTGTCAATTTTACATTGACATTAATATTGAAATCTGAAATATATACAGAAAGTCTTTACTTTGACCCGATTGTGTATGTGTGGGTGGGTAGGTAGATCTGTGCATATTTCGGTGACAATGCAAAATGAGAGATTAAATCACATCATTGTAAAAATAGAACAGAGACCGATGGAGGCACATTTTAAAAATGAGCTAATTTTCCAGAGGAAGACCGCCACTGAGAAATCCCTGACATAAAGCCATAGTCAATTTAGCCTCCTCACCTGGAGCAAGACCTTCTCAAGGCTAGTTCCAACAGACAGACCTTCTCAAGGCTAGTTCCAAAAAGGCTAGTTCCAACTTTCCTAGTTCCAGCAGACCTCCCTACCTCTGAGGATGCTTGCCATAGATGCAGGCGAAACGTCAGGAGAGAATGCCTCTAGACCATGGCCATATAGCCCGAAAAAACATACAACAACCCAGCTTCTTGGGGCTGATTCCAGGCTAAGACTGATTGGCTTAGTGCTGCTCATTGCCTTCTGTCTACTAGGATGGGCTGGGCTCCATATGGTTCCTAGGAATCTTGTGGGACTGAGAATTTCACTGGATACATCATTTGTTCAGATGGCAAGTCAAAATTCATGCAGTCATAGAATTATAGAATCATTGAATTGGAAGAGACCACTGGGACCATCCTGCCCAACTTCTTGCCAGTGAAGGAATGCATAATCATAGCACCCCTGACAGATGGCCATGCAGCCTCCATCTAAAAACCTCAAGAGAAGTAAATGCCACCACAATCCAAGGCAGCATATTCCACTGCCAAACAGCTCTTACTGTCAGGAAGTTCTCCCTAGATTCAACATTTTTAGATATAAAGGTACATGCTTGTTTGGTTCTGAATGCTTTGAATGTTCGTATGGATACGATATGACATTGTCACTAATGTAACTGCATACCTTCTATCAAATGCTGTCAAATACTATCCCAATTCATGTCTGTTGACAAATACTAAATAACATTGCCCCATCACTTAACTCATGCTATATAAATGCTGCTAAATGTTTAAAAAGCTTGCTTGAAAATAATTTATTATTGAATGTTATGTATCATGCATGCCATGCGTGTACCGGTACATGCCAGCAATTATACAATCATTGAGTTGGAAGAGACCTCATGGACCATCCAGTCCACCCCCTGCCAAGAAGCAGGAAAATCATATTCAAAGCACCCCTGACAGATGGCCATCCAGCCTCTGTATAAAAGCCTCCAAAGAAGGAGCCTCCACCACACTCTGGGGCAGAGAGTTCCACTGAGAAACTGCTCTCACAGTCAGGAAGTTCTTTCTAATGTTCAGGTGAAATCTTCTTTCCTGTAGTTGGAAGCCATTGTTCTGCATCCTAGTTTCCAGGACGTCAGAAAACAAGTTTGCTCCCTCCTCCCTTTGACTTCACATATTTATACATGGCTATCATGTCTCCTCTCAATGTTCTCTTCTTCAGGCTAAACATGCCCAGCTCTTTAATCTGCTCCTCATAGGGCTTGTTCTCCAGAAACAGTTGGATAATGAACACTCCTGCATGCAAAAAGGAACACTGCTTAATGCTCAGTGCAACTGTGTACATGCAGCAAACGCAGACAATATTTCTAGATGCTAAAAATAGCACTCCAAATACTAAATATTAGTGCTTGTCAATTGTCAGTAAGCAACTATGAAATACATTTTCATGCTGGCTGTTATCAAAGTCAAATAACAGTAGTCAAATATCAAATATTGAAAAGAAACAGCTGCGGTGGTTATTATTCTTTTGAGAGAGAGAAAAAAAAATCTTAGATCCACATTTGTGTCAGTGAAAAGGTAGCAAAATCAAGTCCAATAAACCTTCTCCAGAGATAATGAGAAGAACTACTACTGTAGCAACTAATGTATCAATTCTCCAGACTTTAGCTTAAAAATGCAAAAGAGAAGGAAAAGGGTGGAAGGTGCTCATTAGCAGGGACAATGGTTCTTTCTGCTAACAACCTGTAGTGAACCAGAAAGAGCTGGTGAAATCACCTCCCAGCCAGCAGAGCTCCAGGTCTATTGATAAAAGCCTGCAGAGGATGTCTGGAGCTGCTCCTTCCAGCCAAGTTCTCAGTGGCACCCTGCAGGTGCACCTTGTCACACACCTGGAAAGAGATGACACATTCCTCTTTTGGTACTTCTGTTCTGCATCAGAGAAGGGAGGAATAATGCAGAATGCTGACCACAGTTCCTAAAGAATGGATTCTTTTGCATTTTCAAATCATCAGCATCAGCATCATCCCATCCAAGTGACAAAACTCCTTTTGGTTCGTCCTTGCAGTTGTTCTGTTATTCCATTTTATTTGGCACTCCTCCTGTTTTCCTGTATGGATTCTGCCTTTGTTGAAATGAAAGACAATGAGTTTATTTATTTATTTATTTATTTGCAGCTTTTACATTCCGCCCTTCTCACCCCGCAGGGGACTCAGGGCGGATTACAGTGTACACATACTTTGCCATATGTGTACAGTGTACACATATGGCAAACATTCAATGCCGATTTTTGACATACAAACATATACAGACATACACAGAGGCTATTTAACTTTTTTTTCCTGGCTGCCAGGGGAGCTGTCGCTTTCATTGCCCATCTGCGACGCTGATGAAGCACTTCCGCATTCCCACATGCTTCCCCGCTGGAATGCTTTGCTGGAGTCTTCTTTATGGCCTCATAAATCAGTTAATTTAGCCTCCCCACACTTTAAGGTGGTACCTTATTTTCCTACTTGACAGATGCAACTGCCTTTCGGGTTGCAAAGGTCGACAACAGGCTACACATAATTGGTTGGAAACCCACTCCAACCCGGGCTGGCTTCGAATTCATGACCTTTTGGTCAGAGTGACCTTAATGCAGCTGACACTCAGCCAGCTGCACCACAATCCCGGAGTTGACAAAATAGCTACATTTGGAAAATCGGGATGGGTGGGGGTGGATTTTTGTGAGGTTTATATGGCATCCACATGCAATTGGAAAATATTTTCCATCTGTCCATATGTGTGAAAGTGTAGAAGTGTATATCAAACAAGACAGGTTGATAGGGATGGGGTGAGCAATTTAAAGTATAGTCAACCATGGGCTTGAAGGCTCTATGCCAGACATGGGCAAACTTTAGCCCTCCAGATGTTTTGGACTTCAACTTCCTTAAGTGGCTGAGGGGGGAAAGGAAGGTAAATAATAAATAAATAAATAAATAAATAAATAAATAAATAAATAAGGGGCCTGAGGCTGTTAGGAATTGTGGGAGATGAAGTCCAAAACACATGGAGGGCTGAAGTTTGCCCATTCCTGCTCTATCCAGTCCCCCAAGAATGGTTCTTTCACCTTCCCTTCCTTCTACAATAAGAGTTATCTCTCTGGTAAGGGAAGAACAAGTAGAAATCACAAACAGAAAGATAAATATTGAGTTTGTATTTTCTTTACCTACCTGTATACTTTTCATCCAGGGTGTTACAAATGGCTGCCTTACCCTATTTTATCCCTATGAGAGGGTTTAGGTCAAGACCTTTACGTGTGAGTAGGGATTTGCCACTTAATTTCCCCAGTGCTACCCACCCTGAAACCATCAAGCTGTTATTTGGCATCCATTTAAGTTCCCAAAGTCCTCCTTCATGTTCCCACAGGAGAGCAAGAGACAGGCAAGGGGCTTTGAACCACCATAAGAACTGCGTTGCAATGCCAGGTGAGGCTGGTTCCTTTAGGACAGTGGTTCTCAACCTGTGGGTCCCCAGATGTTTTGGTTTTCAACATCTGTGGACCCACAGGTTGAGAACCACTATCCTAAAAGAACTGTGTTTTGGTTTTTAACAGCTGGTGAACTGGCTGGGATTTCTGGGAGTTGTAGGCCAAAACACCTGGGGAGTCACAGGTTGAGAACCACTATTTTAGAGTATGAAGGCAATGAACACACCAATGGGTGACAGAAATGAAAGATATTTTAGAGAGTAAGCTAACATTGCAGATATTAAATGAAGCAAGTCTCTATATAAAAGAATCCCATGAAACAAACCTCACAGAGTGATCCACCTCTTCTATCAACCATTCAGAGTCCTGAGGAGCAATGGTGGAGATGTTCCTGTCCAGCGATATGCTGCATCTATATGGCTCTTTTGGTTGACATTGAGTTCTGTAGGAGTTTTTATAGACAACCCACCCATCCTCCAACTATGTGCAATCCGGAACTTCCACCAACCACACTTTCCCCCAGTTGGACATGTTTTTCTGAGTAACATCACCTGTGTTTATCTAAACAAACTAATTGAAAATGGTTATTATGTTAACTACTTACTTATGTATACATTTAACTGGACATGTGCTTTTGAGTGGCAGCATCTGTCTTAAAATCATCTAAAGAAATGATTATATTGCTGATGTCTTACCTATGTTGACATCTAATGGGAGAGGGATGCATATTCACTAGTTGTTGGTCAATGTCCTCCCCACCTCCCAGGGTCATACGGAACATATGCTAATGATAGCCAGATGCCTAGTATGTTATCCATTAAAGCAAAAATTTAACCTCAGTTGAAAGTTCAAAGGTTTCTGGGAAAAATAAGCTAAGAACATCAGTATCACAGGCTAAGAATTTTGGCAGAATGGGATGATTGACATGAGACTTCCTAATCTTCATATAATGATATTCCACTTTCCAATACAAATATTCTCTTCTAATGCACTATAGCTGTTCACTCATATTTATGGGAAGCTTAGCTAACCTGGGTATGTGCAGAGCATCTGGGGAGTATGTTGGCAAAACTTGTTAGTAATCACACTGTAGAAGTCTTTGTCCTGTTTGCATGGGAGTGAGCCCGTGGTCAGAGAAACGTTGCTGTTTAGGTCAAACCAAAAAATCATTGCTCTTGATAGCCACAGATTACCTATACAAAAATAGATCCTCAAATTCTGGAATGCATCACAACTGTAAAACTTAAGAAAGCTAATATTGAAGTTAAAGTGTTGGACCACAAGGTTTGAGTCCTCAGTAGGCCATGCAATTCATGGAGTGACTCTGATCTAGTCAATCAGTCTCAATCTGACTACTTCAAAGGGTTTCTGTGGGGTTCAAATTAGGGAGTAGAAGAGACGTGTGAACTGTCCTGATCTCATTGGAGGAAAGGTGGCATATAATAAGAAATCAAATAGACACAATGCTCAGTGTGAATGGGAAGTGAAATTGTGTAGGACCCACAGTTGTAGGCATTGTTGCTGATATTAAGATGGGATCTTCTCAGATGCCAGAAACATTGGCAGCTGGTGGCTATGAGATCAGTAAGGTGATGAACATCCTTCCTCCCCACGCATAAGTCTTAGTCATCAGGAGCTATCCAAGGTTCTGAACACAACCCCCACCCCAAACAGGCTTGACATATTGAATGGTTGCTTTAAAGACTGGATTAAAACCACTGATTTGGCAGTTACCACCCACCATTGAATGTGGCTGCAGTTTTCTGACACAATTATACAAACAAAACTGACTGCGTAAAACTGAGTTTGTGGTATTTCAAGTGATTATATGTATGCGTATGATGTGAGAATCACTATAAAGAGCTGTAATTTCTGGCAGGAGTTTGATTTCCAAGCTTAGCTCTTTCCACAAGCTTTTCTGCCACTTTTCCTACCCTCCTCCTCCTCTTCCTCCCACACCTCCAGTTTAAAATGGCTTAGGGATAAAAAGCTTTTGCAACAGGAGGTGAAGGAATGTGCACAAAGATATGGGAGGGGGCACTGGTGGAAATGGCACTTGGCAGCTTGTTGTTAGTGCGAGGATGTGACAGAACGAAGCCCGATTCCTAAATCTGCATGAAATCATTGCACTGCACAGATTGCAACAGACACAACCCAGGCAGCTCCCTCATAGGACCGGCATGCATGTTTTTGTACTTTTCCCTTGGTTAAAATAAGAAGTACATCTAGCCGACCATCCAGTTTGAATAGAATCTGTCTAGACTCCAGAGAGAGGTCAATGAGTGGGGATTTTGAAAGAAGAAAGGTGAAGGGATTTCAAGAGATTACACAACGGAAGCCCACGAGGGAACGAATTGCCTCCCCCAACTCTGCTGCATTCGATGTGCTCCAACAAGAAGCAAGACTGTTGAGGTGAGTATCAAGATGATATGGAGGCTATTCCAGGCAGGTTTGTGAACATTGTTGCATTCCTTTTTGGTGGTATCTCAGCAGGCACAGGGGATCTTTGACAAACATGCTCAAAGAAGGTAGTTTCTATTTCTGGAAGCAGAGAGACAGTCGCTGCCGAAACAGCTGAAATGTATGCACATTTTTGTTCACTCTTGTCAGGGATTTACATACTTCATTCATATGCCAACCATCCATTTCAGTGTGCCATGCGTTAATAATAGGGGCTGCTGCTAGCTCTTTTCAGGCTTTTCTTGAACATTGTTTGCTTTATATTTTGAAAGGGAACTTGTTACAGCTTGTCTGTCCCCTCTTAGTTCTCAGCAGGGGTGCACTTGGAGATCTAGAAATGCTGCAGATAAAACACCCTGAAATACCATTAAAAGAGGACATGCTTAATCCTACAGATTAAAGATAGCTAAAAAAATCTTAACCTATTTTAAAATTCTTTTAACTTCTCATTTTTTTATGTATTACTCAAGATAGATCCCTCTCCCCAAATAGACTTGGTTATTAATACTGAGACCACCTTTACTGGACCCATTCAGTTCTTAAGATCACCTGGAGAATATCTCCTGGTGATGTGATGCATCTCCCAAGGTCATCTCCAGCATCATTTGGAGCAAGGCATTTAGCATTATAGTACCACTGTGCTGTTTGGTATGCTCTAATGAATTAGATTTCAGGTAAAGGTTTTCCCTTGACATTGTCTAGTTGTGTCCAACTCTGGGGTTGGTGCTCATCTCCATTTCTAAGCCGAAGAGCTGTCATTGTCTGTAGACACCTTCAAGGTCATGTGGCCGGCATGACTGCAAGGTTACCTGCAAGCTGGAGTGGTACTTATAAATCTATTCACATTTGCATGTTTTCAAATTGTTAGGTTGACAGAAGCTGGAGCCATCAGCGGGAGCCCACTCCACTCCCCTGAATTTGAACCACCAACCTTTTGTTGAAGGCTTTCATGGCCAGAATCACTGGGTTGTTGTAGGTTTTTTTGGGCTATATGGCCATGGTCTAGAGGCATTCTCTCCTGACGTTTCGCCTGCATCTATGGCAAGCAATGGCAATCTCCCTCTGAACAATTTTTGCCTGTTTTTGCAAGCCTTCCTTGCCTAGCTCACAATTTTTCATGGGTAACATAGATCATGCATTCTGATTTGTGTACACTAAATGCTGGACAATTGTTGTGCACTTCTCAGAATCCATGTTTCAGCAGAAATTTGGAATATAGCTGTGAAAGCCATGATGAATTATTTTTGGACAGCATACATAAGAACAGTTCTGGATTTATCTCCCTACAGTTTTTTAAAAAGACTATTAATTATGTTATTTTATAAAAATGCATTTTATATCTAGGTTTTCTTGGAAAAAAGTGATAAAAGATGTTTCCAGATGGAGGGCTTTCAGCAATATCAATAAAAAAGAGTATCCTTAAAAGCTTTGTTTGAAAAAAAGTAAAAAAGAACAGAGATGAAAATGATGGAAAAATGCAGAAGGCTTAGAGGTAGAAGACAACTGTTTTCTGCCTCCCAGCTACTCTTTTCATAGACTTCCATCAATGATGCAAAATAATATCATGCTAAAGAGCCCTGTCTAGGAGCACTGCTGAGATTTCAAAATAGGAAAACAAACAAAGACTGCAGAATGCATGTGAAAAATATTACAGAAAAGCAATCAGACACAACCAGCAGAGAACATCATATTATGACAATCATAGAATCATAGGAAAGAGGCCACATGGGCCATCTAGTCCAACCCCCTGCCAAGCAGGAAATGCACAATCAAAGTACCCCTGACAGATGGCCATCCAGCCTCTGTTTAAAAGCCTCCAAGGAAGGAGCTTCTACTACACTCAGAGGCAGTGAGTTCCACTGCTGAACAGTTCTTACAGTTAGGAAGTTCTTCCTAATATTCAGGTGGAATCTCCTTTCCTGTAATTTGAACCCATTGCTCCAAGTCCTTGACTCCAGGGCAGCAGAAAACAAACCTGCTTCCTCTTTCTTATAGCAAATCTGGGAGAACAAGCTTAGATAACTTTTTTAATTTTCCCAAAAGAGCACAATGAAGGAACTTGCTCAGTCTCACAATCAAGGTAGCCTAAGACCAATGTATGGGCAAAATACTGGAATAGTTAGGACTCTGGTTTGATTTAGTATGGTTCTTCTAATGTTTATATAAGATAATGCAATGTAGAAGTCATTATTTTGAGTATCTCAATGCAAACTTTGTTAGCTTAAAGGCTAGAGTGTAAATGTTCTCCAAGGTATAAAGAAGCCAGAACTTTTATATAAAAAGTTACCCTTGCATTAGACTTGCACAATGTCAATGTGTTCCTTCCCATTGTGCAATTGATTCCTCAGTAGGCTATGCAATTCATGGAGTCTAGCAGATGATTGACAGGGACTAACTGCTGAGAGGCCCAATTTCAAGGTCCCTGCCCTCTTGTATAATAGTTCTTTCTCTTGGTGTACTTGAGCTGGAGTGGACTTCACAATCATCCCTTCTCCAGTCCCAGTGTGGATTGCAGAAATGGAGGGACATACATCTTACTTCTTAGTAGACATGGGATGCTCTATTTCCTCCATCAGCACACCTCCAGTTTAAAATGGCATAGGACTATCATAGTAGAATGGTGGGTGCAAGAGACCTCTGCCATCATTGCGCTGCAAGGAATCTTTCTTCATTGTACCTGCACTCTACTTGTGCTAATATTTGGGATTGATAGTGCATATTTGTTAGTGAAGTACGAATAGTTCCTGCTTTAAATGGCTGACTTCCAGAGTAGTTTTCCTCTGAAGCAGTGTTTCTCAAACTCTACTCCTCCAGGTGTTTTGGACTTCACCTCCCAGAAATCCCACCAAGCTTACCAGCTGTTAGGAACTGCAGGAACTGAAGTCCAAAACATCTGGAGGAGCAGAGGTTGAGAAACACTGAAATAAAGGAAAAGGCAGTGCTGGGTGCCACTTCTAAGACTAACCAATTCATTTTCAGCATAAATAATGAATAATAATTAAAGGCATTGCAACTAATGCCTTTATACTAACACAGCTTTCTCTTTGAAAGTCAGCCTCTGGTTTTCTGAATCATTTCATTTTTTCACTAGGGGCGCTCACGATTTTAGCAAGAGTTTGGATAATTATTTTTAAACAGTGAATGATTCCCATCAGTTGTGATCATATTTAAAACACAACTTGTTGCCATCATTTGATACAATGGTAGGAAATACTTTGTTAAGTTGCTTAATGCATTGGTCATTAATTTTTCATTTTATGTGTGAAGGATTTTTTTGGGGGGGGGGGAGGAGGTGAGTAGTTAACAGAATGACATAAAATTTGAAACTCTCTTTTCAGATAGATGCCTTTTAAAATGAATACAATCCCATTTAATGTAACATTAAAGTTGTGTCTGACTCTGTGGCGTGATGCTCATTTCCATTTCTAAACCAAAGAGCCAGTGTTGTCCATAGATGTCTCCAAGGTCATGTGGCCAGCATGACTGCATGGAGCGTCATTACCTTCCCATAGAAGTGGTACCTGTTGATCTACTTACATTTGCATGTTTTCAAACTGCTAGGTTGCCAGGAGCTGGGCTAACAGCTTGATCTTACCCCACTTCCCAGATTTGAACCACCATCCTTTCTGTCAGCAAGTTCAGCAGCTCAGCAGTTTAACCTGCTGCACCACCAGGGGCCCCTAGTTGGCTACAGGTAGTCAGGATATTTTTGAACAGTAGGCACATTTTGAGAAATCTGAGTAGATATATCTAATTAATCATTCAAACTGTTCTTGTGGACTCATTGACTTCATGTCAGATGAATGAAATTCCTATAGTTATTGATATGTCAGTAGGCTCCTCCCTACTAATTTTGCTCACAAACAAGGCCAATCTCTGTCAAGGCAAATGATAAAGAGTTTCCTTAATCAATTTTGAACCTCTTGACTTTTTAATGAAGATGTTAAGATTCAAAATAAATTTGACAGGAGATCCCAACTCCAGACACTGCAAGGAGTTTGGTGTAGTAAGGATAATGTTATCTGTATTACCTTGTATATCCTTCGATTCTGATGATGATAAGCCTACAGCTTCTTGCCTTTACTGGTTTTACGTCCTACTGCTCTAGTTCTCAAATGCCTTTATGCCATAATACGTCTGCTAGGGTTTAGAGTGCCATGGGATTCTTGGTTGCAGTAGAATTCTAACTGCAATATCAGGCTAATTTAGTACAGCTTTTGGAATTTGTTTTTTAAGTGGGGATTTCTTCACTATGTAGTATTAATGCAGCCAGTTGCTTTCGAAAAGAACAACAGAAGATGCAATACAATGCATAGTGGCTGAGGTGAAAAGAAGCCAATCCATCACCAGAGGGATAAGGAGTCCCCAGTGGTGCAATGGGCTAAACCCTTGTGCCAGCAGGACTGCTGACCAAAAGGTCAGCAGTTTGAATCTGGGAGTGGGGTGAGCTTCCATCTGTCAGCTCCAGCTTCTCATGCTGGGACATGGGAGAAGCCTACCATAGGATGGTAAATCATCCGAGCATACCCTGGGCAACATCCTTGTAGACAGCAAACTCTCTCACACCAGAATCGACTTGCAGTTTCGCAAGTCATTCCTGACACAAAAAAAGAGAGATGAAATAAATACTAATTATAAAGAGCATTCTGACATGCAACATGGAATTGCAGGTATCTTCCCCAAAGACCCATTTGGTGTTTTTGCAGTAGATTTTATTTCAATTGGGTATGACTTTGAGGTGTACGAATCAAAATAGAATTTGGGCCAAGTAATGAAGGCAGAAGTTATTGACTGGATCACAGAGAATGCAAAGCTAAGCAGGAGACTGGGTAACTCAATGACAAAAATGATACAGAAGACCATTTACAGTGTGTTGGGTACCTGGATGAAAGGCAGAAGATAAATCAAGATTCCTTTTGAGTCTTGTTTGGACCAGCTTTGAACATCAATTCTGGGAGAAAATGTGTAGGAACAGATGAGTCCTGAGAAAAGGTTTATTGTTATTTCCATCCAGAATAATAATGCTGCATGCAAGGGAGATGTCTACAAAATATTTTGATGGTTTTTGTCCTTAGATGTGGATGGAAGGGCAGGTGGTGGTCATTGCTAACTGTCTGTCTGCCTTTGCTTGCTTGCAGGCAATATGGTGCCTTCTAAATCTGCAAAGTAAACAAAATAAATATCCAGCACATTCCTGTTTCCCCAGATCACATATGGCAGTAATGTGGCTTCAGATACAAAAGCTAGATATTCTAAATGAAGGCATCAGATCTGTCCAATAGGATATGTAAATTTGATTGGATATCTGACACATTTTAAGTGGCTTATTCCCAGTGATCCTCATTAAGAAACAAAAGGTTGATGTGGAAAGGAGCAGCAGGAACGACTCTTGGGTACACAAGGCAAGACTGATGAGCGGGTTTATTGTTCTTTTGTGCGGTTGCCCTTTGTCTGCCTTCATAAATGCATTATGAATAGTTTCCTAACAGTCTCAAGTGACCCATAGAGGCATCTTAGCCTTCCTGCATAGAAATGTTTAATGGATCTATACTGAGAAAGATTAACTCTTTCAGGTGGCATTGCATAAGAGAGTCAGCTTGAGACCTGCACTGTAGATCGGAAAAGAATTATGACATTGGTTTTAATCCATGGTCAGTGTCTATTAACTCTTCCTTTTCCCCTCATCTTTGGGAGTAATGTTTAGGCAATACTTCTTGCATGATCTTCTGTCTCCAAACTATGCAGTTTATGAATTTTAAAACACTTTACTCATTTATAGGCAAGATACATCAATTTGTCTATTCCATTAAAAGCCAAGAACCATATATTCAATATCCTCATCAGTGGTCCACCAGTGACTTGTTGATGATTCCCTCTCAGTATATTTGCAATCCTTTTTTTTCAGATATCATTTATGGATGGCAAAATCTTAAGTCTAAAAGGGAAATAGCATTTCTGTTCTAAGTTGCCTCAGAAATAGAGATCTCTTCCAAAGGCTGAAGTGTGTAGTAGATCATTTAGAAAAATTATAATTCTAAGTCAGCTCTCTGTACAATTGTTGCTACAAAAGTAAGCCTATAGTTCAAGTTATGCTTTGCAAAGGCACAACAACACTCTTCCGTCTTGTTTTGTAATAGTGGGTGTGTATCTTCTTTTGTATTCACAGTGCTGTAGCTATAGAAATGGAACAGAATGTTCTCTATATGTTCCTAGAGTACATCTACAGACCAGTCTCCAACCTCCCTTTCCTGGGTAAGGTGCTGGAGCGGGTGGTCGCCTCGCAGCTCCAGGGCTTCCTAGACGATACCAACTACCTAGATCAGGCACAGTCTGGTTTCAGGCCTGGTCATGGCACCGAGACAGCCTTGGTCGCCTTGGTGGATGACCTCCGTAGAGAGCTGGACAGGGGGAGCGTGACCCTGTTGGTTCTCCTGGACATCTCAGCGGCTTTCGATACCATCGATCATGGTATCCTCCTGGGTCGTCTCTCTGGGATGGGCCTTGGGGGCACGGTTCTGTCGTGGCTCCGGTCCTTCCTGGAGGGACGTACCCAGTTGGTGAAGCTGGGAGACGCCTGCTCGGACCCCTGGCCTTTGACCTGTGGGGTCCCGCAAGGATCTATCTTGTCGCCCATGCTCTTCAACATCTACATGAAACCGCTGGGAGAGGTCATCCGGAGTTTTGGAGTTGGGTGCCATCTCTATGCGGATGACACACAACTCTACTACTCCTTTCCACCTAATTCCAAGGAGGCTTCTCGGGTGCTGGACGAGTGCCTGGCCGCTGTGTCGATCTGGATGAGGAAGAACAAGCTGAAGATCAATCCCGACAAGACAGAGGTCCTCCTGGTCGATCGTAAACCGGATCGGGGTATAGGGTGGCAACCTGTGTTGGACGGGGTTACACTCCCCCTGAAGCCACAGGTCCGCAGTTTGGGAGTCCTCTTGGATTCTTCGCTTACACTTGAGGCTCAGGTGTCGGCGGTATCCGGGAGGGCCTTTGCACAACTGAGACTTGTGCGCCAGCTGCGACCGTACCTCGTGAAGGCGGATCTGGCCGGGGTGGTCCACGCCTTGGTCACCTCTAGAATGGATTACTGCAATGCGCTCTACGTGGGGCTGCCCTTGAAGACGGCTCGGAAACTACAATTGGTCCAGCGGGCAGCAGCCAGGATGCTAACTGGAGCTCATTATCAAGAGAGGTCAACCCTCTTGTTCAAGGAGCTCCACTGGCTGCCATTTATTTTCCGAGCCCAATTCAAGGTGCAGGTGCTCACCTACAAAGCCCTGAACGGTTTGGGACCACCCTACCTGCGTGACCGCATTTTCATCTACGAACCCACACGCTCGCTCCGGTCATCTGGGGAGGCCCTGCTCGTTATCCCACCTACGTCGCAAGCGCGCTTGGTGGGGACGCGGGACAGGGCCTTCTCTGTGGCGGCCCCCCGACTTTGGAATGCCCTTCCAAAAGAGCTTCGTCAGGCCCCTACTCTGGCAGTTTTCAGAAGGAACCTAAAAACTTGGCTGTTCCAATGTGCCTTCGCAGATTAGGAATCCCCATCCCAAGTCCTAGATGCACTTTAGCACAACTAATGTTGCTGCACACCGCACTTTTAATCCTACGTTCCTCCTGCCATCTCAGCACTTTTAACCCTGTACCCCATTGCGCTGGCCGAACCAGTTTTAATAGTGTCTTGATGTATTGTCATTGTGGTTATTTTGCTTAATTGTTTGATTTGCTTTGTTTATTGCTGTGTTATGTTTTCTATTGTATTGTGTTTTGTGGCTTCGGCCCGTGTAAGCCGCATCGAGTCCTTCGGGAGATGCTAGCGGGGTACAAATAAAGTTAATAATAATAATAATAATAATAATAATCTCTCTTCTGTTGGCCCTGCTGTCTGGAGCTGGCAGGAATTGGACTCTAATATCTGAAGCACCACAGTTTCCTAGCCTTGACTCATGTGTAATTCTACCCCATTTCTACATCCCCCCTGCACGATTCTTCCTTTCTTCAATCACTATACTCCACATTAGATTTCATCTCTGTGAGTTAGATCTCTTAGATTTTGTTATTCTTATATGCTGTCCAGTTGACTCTGACCTATCGTGGTGGTTTTTTGAAGATATTTCTTCAAGGGTTCATCTTAAGGGCCACATCAAACTAGAGGAAAAAATCCACTTAAAATCTGGTTTGTGCCTCCTACAGAATTCTGGGGTTTGTAGGAGCCTTTAACAGGCTCACTAAATGACAAACCCCAGAATTCTGCAGAAGGCAGAAACTGGACTTTAAGTGGACTCTAGTGTGATGAAGTGGTAGAGAAAGTGACTTGCTGAAGCTCACCCAGTCATTTCTATGGATGAGTGAGATCAGCCACCTCTTTCCCTCTAGGCCCGTGGTTCTCAACCTTCCTAATGCCGTGACCCCTTAATATGGTTCCTCATGTTGTGGTGACCCCCAACCATACAATTATTTTTGTTGTTACTCCATAACTGTAATTTTGCTACTGTTATGAAATGTAATGTAAATATCTGATTTGCAGGATGTATTTTTGTTCACTGGACCAAATTTGGCACAAATGCCTGATATACCCAAATTTGAATACTGGTGGGCTGAGGGGGATTGATTTTGTCATTTGGGAGTTGCAGTTGCTGGGATTTATAGTTAACCTACAATCAAAGGGCATTCTGAACCTCACCAACAATAGAATGGGGCCAAACTTCCCACATAGAACCCACATGACTGTGTTTTCTGATGGTTCTTGACGACCCCTCTGACACTCCCGCGTGACCCCCCAGGGGTCCCGACCCCCAGGTTGAGAAACATTGCTCTAGGCTCCATTCTGTGCTGCAATGCCCTTTATACTATGGGATTTTGTCAGACCACCATTTTACATCACTCTTCTGTCTTGTTTTTTACTGACCACATTCTAAAACTGCTTTTCTTCAATGCAAGTCAGCCTCAGAGGAATGCAAAGGTAAATCTCCATGCCAAGAAAACCCCTTGATAGGTTCTCTTTAGGGTTGCCATAAATAGGAAATGACTTATCACTAGCACTCTTTTTTCCTTGTTTCAATGTTGTTCAGTTGCTTCCATGCCAGTGGGAGAACTGAAACCAATTTGAATTTTTGTCCAAGCTTTAAATAGCTATCAACGTGTTAAACTGAATTCAGGACATCCTTGAAAGTTTGGATTAAAATCCATACTTCTCAATGACTGTGTCTATGCTTTAGAATCAATGTAGTTTGACACCATTTCACCTGGTTCAATGCTTTGGAATCATAGGAGTTGTAGTTTCACAAGAGCTTTAGCCTTCTCTGCCAGAGTGCCTCACCAAACTACAACTCTCAGGATCCTGTAACACTGAGCCATGTCAGTGAAAGTGGTGCCAAACTGCATTAATTCTACACTGTAGGTTCACCACTGACCTCTGTGACTTTTCTATCAGATTTATCGCCTGTGGACTCCTTGTATGAACTCTTCCATACTTTCTGGGATCTGTTTTTTTTTTTAGTCTTCAGGCAATGTGAAATGTCAGTTTCAGGACAAACGGGCACCATCCCCTCTTTTAATGAAGGGGGACGGCACACTGCTTTTGTTTCCAGAGCAACTGAACACTCCAAGTCGCTACACCAGTTCAGCCAAACAATGTGGAAAGCTTTAGTGTCATGAGCACAGTATATAAAATAGATGGATTCAGAAGAGATTACTTTTTATTCCTGCTGAGCTCTGTGCTGGCATGTGGCCAAAATGTGAAGCCGCTCTCAGTTGCCCTAAACTTGAATGCCATTGTAAAATACACTTTCAGAGTTTTAAAAACCAAACACGTCCTAATAAAACAACCCATGCCAGTAATATTGAAGTGGGTGGCTGAGTAGAGTGCAACATAAAAATACTTTGTCAGTTGTGTATCCCAAAAAGCTGTGTAGTCTATCTGGATGGTGTAATGAATCTTGCACTTCCTTAGAGTTTGCTTATAAATATTTAATCATTGCCACCTACTCCCCCTTCCTTCTGTTTGCTTAAAATCAACTTTTTCCTCAGGTAAAATTCAGTTTCACCCAATGCTTCTTCACATAATTGATTTTTGTTTAGACTTATTTACTACCTCTGTTTTTTAATCTATAGATTGGGCCAGACCATGGTCTTTGGCTACCTGAGGCAAAGAATAAAATGTCAATCATGCCACCTTGAATGTATTTGTTTTAGAAACTAGCATTTGGATGGATGATTGCTAGAGGGCCGGGATCTCTCTTTGTGGCTGGGAAATAATCCTGCCTAAAAATCAGAAGAGTTGCAGCAAGTCAGAACTGATGACAGTAAATCAATAATCCAACTCAGTAAATTGGATCAATAATCCAATTCTATAAGGCAACTTCCTACATTCCTGTGTGCCATATTCCACATAAATAAGTCAAAAGGGCTAGCAACAGAGTATTATGGCAGTGCTGGCAATGGGGAAATGGGCAGCACTGGCACCTGGAAGCAACAAGTAAAATTCGTGTGGAGGGTCCAATCAAGTGAAATTAAGGGCTCAAACTATGTATATCCTTGCAAAAATATATGCTGGCAGCAATTGAGGTTATGAAATACAAAAAAAACAAAAACACCAGTGAGGACCAAGCACTATTTCCAAATTATATATATATCACAATTCTTCTTTGCATCTTATTTCATTCCTCTCGGTGTTATCGTATCAGCAAACATGGCTTAGAATGTTTAACTTAACATGAAATAACTATGAAAATACAAGATTTTCTCTGTCAAAGCAAACCGCTTTCTTCAATGTGGCTCTACCTCACTTAAGCCTTATGGTCACTTTTTGCCTTTTTCTGTTCAGATCTATACCCTATAATGCCTCCCTTCTTCTCATCTCATAGCATATTACCGAATGATGGGCCAGCTCTATACACTGACTAGAGAAGTGCAATATTTTTCTGTGGATCCCATCTTGCTGTTCTACTTTTTCTGGTTGTAATAACATCACAGAACATATTCACTTGTCTTAAAGTCAATAAAGGATATATTTGACAAGAGAACAGAGGTCAGTATGAAGGCCCCAGCTGGGATCTGCCACCATGGAGACTTAACTGTGCTTGGAAGAACAAACTGAAGAGAATTAGCTTCATGTTTATGGAGGCACTGTATGCTTGTGGGCAAAGTACCTCTGGATCTCAGTAAGCTTATCTGGAGGTTTGAGGCAGCTGTAGTAACAACTAGATCAAGATGCTGTTTGAATTTCCGATAATAGTCCAATAATAATAATAATAATAATAGTTTTTCACAACTTGCCTGTTAGAAGGATCACAAGACTGCCTTTCAGAGACTTTGCCAGCATGTACTTACAATTCAAATTGAATTCTTCTGATTTCACTAACTTCTCTTCCCCTTCCCACCCCAGTTCTCCAGGAGTTACATAAATGAATGGTGGTATAGAACCAACCCTGTTATATGCCTGTGAAACGTGGACCATCTACAGATGTCACACTAAACTTCTGGAATGATTCCACCAGTATTGCCTCAAAAATTCCTGAAAATCTCTTGGGAAGACATGCAGACAGATGTCAGTATTCTGGAAGAAACAAAGACCACCAGCATTGAAGCGATTATCCTCTGTCATCAACTCCCCTGGACTGGTCCCGTTCTCCAAATTCCTGATCACCGTCTCCAAAAGCAGTTACTCTACTCTCAACTCAAGAACAGAAAACAGAACATTGGTGGACAGCAAAAAGGTTTCAAAGATGGACTTAAAGGTAACCTTAAAAAGGGTGGGATAGACACCAAGAACTCATTATCCCTGGTCCTTGAGCATTCTAACTAGAGGTCAGTTGTTATAAACAGTGCTGTGAAATTCGAAGAGGCACAAATGGAGGGCCAAAGAGAGAAACGTGTCAAGAGGAAGGTGCATCAAGCCAACTCATGTTGGGACTACTTTCCATCTGAAAATGAATGTCCTCACTGTGGAAGAACATCCAGATCAATAATAGATTTCTACGGTCACCTACGGACGATCTGCCAAGATCCTATACTTGGAAGGCAATCATGCTTGGCCACGAGTGATAGCCTATGATAATGACAGAAGCATATCCTCCAACATTTCAGAACTGAAAACCAGGACATCAGACTGATTAAAGACAAATTAAGAGGCTGCAGGAGTTTGCTTTTAACTAAGTCTGCTGCAAAGGGCAAGATTATCTCCCTTCTGTTTCTCTCTCCCAGATGTGTTAATTGAGCTCAAACTACATTTGCACTCTGAATTAAGATTGAAGTAAGCTGAGGACAAAGGAAATGAAAAGTGGTGGTAGAAGTTGAAACTGAAGAAGTGGGATGATGCAGGATTAATTCGGACTGGTTCTGCCAAACCAGGACAGCTTTGCGATATGTTGATGTCACTTGAATATAACATACTTACAACCATGAGCACAATATCCTTTTTCATCCCTTTGCTACCTTATCCTGCTCTGCTCCAATGTGATTATATTTCTCTGAAGTCAAGTGGCCTGTTCTACACCAACCAAATAATTTTGGAATTAATCTAAGGCTTTGAAGAAGCCTCCTTATCTCAGCCATGTTAACATGGGCATAATGGTTGTTATATGATCACACTTCTGGAAAGTTGGAAAGATCATGAAAATGGGGCTGGATCTGTGTATAAACAAAGGACCACCTTCAGTTTTTCTTTGCAGTTATTAATAAAAATCCTGGCTATTTCTAGAACAACACCAGTCTTGGTTCAGTGGTGCATATTTTATTAAACTCTTTAAAGTATTTAGCAGCTGTGATTGTGCCAGATGCCATAGTAAATAAATGATGCCTCTTGTTGGAGGAATAAGAAGTGTGAATGTGCCATAGTTTGTATTAAATTCTAGGACTAGAAAAACTTTTTGTTTCTGTTATCTTGGAATTCAAATTAGGGTATGGTCTGTATCTACTCCACTTAAATCCTGATCTGGGAGTTTTAGAGGGTATTTTGAAGGGGTGTCCATGGTGCCACCGGTCACTGGCTACAAAAAGGAATTTGTGTTATGTAGTCTTGCATTGATTCATCCTTGTGCAGTGAAAAATAAAATAAAGCAACAAATTTCTCCCTATCACATAATGGTTGGTGTTTTTTTCTTTGCATATCTCCTCCCCCCAGTTTCTACAAAAATAGGAAATTTATAGCTGTGACACCTGGGGCCTGTTACATGGACCATTAAAATATAATAGCATTGTGTGGATTGCTTACATGTTTAAGAATTGTCCTTCTGTGCTTGTTGTATGTCTGTTCTTAGCTTCACAAAGGGGGAAAATACTAGTCCTGTACAAACTTCAGAAAACATGACAAGAAAGAAAAGGTCTTCACTTTTGTGCTGAAGGCAAAAACTCTGACAGGAAATAGTACCTGCTTGTGCACATATCAGTGGAGTGATGAATCTTCTCCAGGTCTTAGTAGGAACTTTGAAGAACCTATCCATGGTGCTGAACCTATTCCCAAAATATGTTTTGCACCATAGATAACACCTGTCAAGTCTGGAGTGAAACCCAGAGCTGATTGATCACCCAGTCACTATTACTCATGGATTTGAGGATGGCCAAATTCTTCCCATACTGTGATGTTTCTTTTTTAATAAATGTACTGTCAACCAGTGACTGCATGTCTGCTTGGGCTTATGTTAAAGGGCAAATGCAGACAGTGGTTGTTTCATTATAACATGGTCATGCTTATTATCTAGTTAGACCTTGAGGTTGAATTAAAGTTCAGTAGAGTTTTGGCTGAGGAGCTACACATTCACTTGTTCTTTAGGGGGTAGTGACATTTCTGTACCCAATAAAATGCACAGGAAAACTAGAAGTTAGAAGGAATATTTGTTCTGGTAGCCCCACATTTTTGGAGCTCTCCTAAGAATTGTGTGGTTTCCTTCACTTCATAGTATACCCTAAAGGTCCCAAATTCTGTCAGATCTTGGAAGCTCAGCAGGATAATCCTATAATAGTAATTGGAGGGGAAAATACCACTGGATAGTAGGTGCTCTAGGCTATATTTCAGAAGAAGAAACTAGCAATACCATCCCTATTCTTTGCCTTATTATTATTATTATTATTATTATTATTATTATTTTATCGATACCTTGCTTTTCTCTCTGGATCAAGGCCCAAAGCTGTTAAGAAAACCCTATGAAATTCAAGCGGTCCCCGTAAGTCAACAGACAGTTCGAAGATAGAGGCACACACATGATTCCAGCTCTTTGCTGTTTTGCTACTGTTTTGCTTTAAAATCTATAGAGATCTGGTATTTTAAGCAGCTGGCTGACAAATTTAACATAACAAAAAAGGGAGGAGTAGTTGCTAATGGTGATTAAGTGACTAAATTTGGTAGAGTTTCCCTGTCCCATTTCCTCAAAACTGAGCATTTTATTCTAATTATACAAATTACTCTAATTTGCATTCTAATTCTGCAGATTAGGAACATTAATTGTTGCATTTTTTTCTTCTATGAGCTACTTTACTTTTTAAATTAAAAAATAGGGAAATCTAATTTGAAATAATAGAGCAATGCTTAAAGTTCTGGAATTAGAACTGGTAGACTCGTCAACTTTCTGTTTAATCATAGAATTTATCATATGTTCTTTAGCAATAATTGTGTTTAAGCAAATTTATCATACAGAGTTGTTGTGATGATTAATAACAATAAGAAATCATATAAATCTGGCCAATCCAGTGGAGCAGATGACTTTCACATATACTGTACACCTCAGTGCCACTCTTCTTCTTCTTCTCCTTTATACATTATGGAAATAAATGCAGATATAAAAATATAAGAATAAATTCATGTTTAACAAATGCAAAGATATAAGTAAATGCCTAATAAATGAAATTATATAAATCTATTATACACACTTAGATTAAGAATTCATTTAACATAGCAGAACATACATTCAAATGTTCATAATATCCCTAAGGCAGTGTTTCTCAACCTGGGGGTCGGGACCCCTGGGGGGGGGGGGTCATGAGGAGGTTTCAGAGGCGTCACAAAAGACCATCAGAAAACACATATTTCTGATGGTCTTAGGAACCCCTTTGGCAGCGAAGGCTGAATATCATTCCAACTGTCTTTCTCTTCCTTTTTGGAAACAGATGGCTAATCCTCCCACCAAAAGCCCTCCTCCTGCTGTGATTAGCTGGCCTCTCAGCCAAAGGGAGGGCTGTTTCTGAAACTCCAAACAGGGAGGGAGAGCAGGTGTGCTCAGCACATGTGCGGGCAAGGAAGAGCGTGCGAGACTGGAGGGAGTCCCGCACTAGCGAGTCCCTTCAAGGCAGGGGCAATATCAGATATTTACATTATGATTCATAACAGTAGAAAAATTATTGTTATAAAGTAGCAAAAATACAATTTTATGGTTGGGGGTCACCACAACATGAGGTTCTGTATTAAAGGTTCATGGCATTAGGAAGGTTGAGAACCACTGCCCTAAGGCAAATAAAAGTGGAGTCCTTTTCTTCATTATTGAATCCACTTCCCTAAAATCTGAAGATTCACATCAAGCACCTGAAGGAGATCTATTGACCTTCTTTTCTGTGCTCAAGCATTCATCAGAGTAGCACCATGGGGCAGTTGCCTCAGAAAGCATAGCACCTGGAACAATAAATGTTTCTTTCCTCCTGGAGAAACTATTCTGGTTCTACCTTCTCTTCCTTTGTGTACCCCCAACTTGCTCCTAATTTTCCATCTGTGGACCCATCTTCCTTTTCCTTCTTTCTGTTAACTTCATTTCCCTTTCCCTTCCTTTCTTCACTTAGCCTTGCATTCTCACAACACTGCTCTCCCATGATTCTTCCAATCTACCCCTTGTACTCTCTCACTCCCTTCCCTCTTGCTTATAACTCATGCCTCTGCAGTCACTTACTTTTTGCTACTCACTTGCCCCTTTCTCCTACTCCCTTTTCCACTTCACCTTGCACCTGAAAGGCTGACTCGTTTCTTGTAGAATCATTGGACAGTTTTGCTCCTTATCTTGGGTCTTGGAATGAAAGCTTAGGAACTAGACCAAGACGATGGCCCATACAGGGCCCCAAAACAAATCTTGGTCAAACTAGAGACATGGCATCCCTAAAAATTTGTGATTCCACATTTTTGTAATATGTTACACTTCTGGATTAACACTACAGAAAATTTAAAAACCGCACTCGATATTAACAGGTTTTGAACAGTGTAAATTCAACTGTACAATACCTATCCAATACAAATGACAGGCTTCACACTGCATATATTATTGATATATCAAGGATTTTTTTTAGAATCCCTTGTAGATTTGGAATGAAACTAGGCTAAAATTTAGAATCTGTAGAAGATGCATATAGGCCAGTGCATGCGGCAGCAATATAACAGTTAAATAATTAACAAAAATTGACATTTGGTATGTGTTTGTGGTGGTGGTTGTGGTGGGAGGGGGGGTATCCAAGTAAAGGTATCCTTAGAATCATAGAATCAAAGAGTTGGAAGAGACCTCATGGGCTATCCAGTCCAACCCCCTGCCAAGAAGCAGGAATATTACAATCAAATCACCCCTGGCAGATGGCCATCTTAGTTCAAGGACACCCTCTCCCATACACAAACATTTACATAAAAACTTTGGTCACATGTTTAATAACTAAAACAACATTTCCAGCCATCAACAGTTAAATTTGAACAATGTATTAGATGGTTGATGTGTACTTATGAATCTGTGAAAACTGTCATTCATTTAAAATTAAACCTATCTCCACACTTCTAAAAAGTGTGAACAGAAGATCCACAACCAGCTTGTCTTTGCAAAAGAAGACATAATTGATATGCATTGCTTAATTTGACGAAGTGGCATTTTTAACACTATAACTCCAAGAATCCTCCCAAGTACCATCAGAAATACAATGGACATCATTTATCATAGGGACAGGGAACCTGTAGTCCTCTAGATGTTTTTGAACTGGAATTCTCTATAGCTTTCAGCATTTGATATGGTGGCTAGATCTGAAGGGAGTTGCAGTACAGCAATTTTTATAGGGCCAAAGACAACATCAGAAGGTGCCTTTTAGATGAGGGCAGAGAGGCAGTGCCCTGTGAGTCCAATGGTAGCCCCTTCCCTTTACTAGAAATAATGGTGGAGGCATTCTGTGCAACTCAATGTGCTGGTCCATGGAGTGCTGGTCCATGATTCAGAAAAGAAATTGTTTCAGCTAATAGGCATAAATATGGTACACATTAGGAAAAAATGGAGGCTCCCCACATCAGTTAGCTTGAGTTTGTGATGTTCTTCTCAGTCTTGGTTGGTGGCCTCTTTGTCACATTTAGCCTCTGGGAAACTAACACAGTAAATTGTTGGAGAAGACTGTCAGAACTTTGTGAGTTTTTCCAGATTCCCCAAAGGAATTAGTCCAAATATAACATTTCAGTAAGAGTCCGAAAAGAGAGGTATAAAAATAGAATCCATGCAACAGGTATAGAAGTGACAAATGATAATACAGGAACCAAAGAAAACAGTTTTAAAGAGGTCAGATTGTTATGTCATCAGTATTGATGGTTTTGATTGATGCTGGCTTTCTATGTTTCAAGCAAGTGTTCTTCGCATGTTATGTGTGGTCCCTTCTTTCAAATCAAAGGTGGTGGAGATTGAACCTGGGGACCTTTTACGCACCAGGCAGGTGCTCTGTCTCGGAGAAAGGATGGATTTCTCACTTTTTGAAGTGACACTGCAGTTGCCATGGTAATATGTACAGCTGATGTAATATCAGGGTTATCCTCTCAATAACTTCAGACAGCATTGGTGTCCTGGTTTAAAGGGCTGAAGTGCAAGTTAAATTCTCTTTTAGGTGAGTTTATTTTGCCTTAGGCTATTGGTTACTTCTTTAAGCTTCTTAAGCTGGGAAGCAATTTAAGAGCTAGCAATGTTTAATAGGTGGAAGGGGGGATTCCTGCAAGATTATGTACCACACACATACAAACAAATGTAAAAAACCCCCCGCCTATTAAGTGGTTTTAACTTAATAGGAAAGCAATTAATAAGACTGAAAAGAATGGCCCTGGAATTTTTACAACACAGTACAATCCTGTATCTGTGAAACCAACATCCATTTATCCATATGTGCAATGATGGCACGCCCAAGCCTTTGGGAAAACTACATTGTCTGGCTATATTGTCGGGGGCTATCTGATACCTTATGTTAAGATTAAGAACCTTAGCAGATAGAGGCACTTTGAGGCAAGGTGAAAAGATAACCAAATGAGTTTACTGAAACAAGATGAATAAAGGGTTAGCTCCACCCAGAACTATCATAAAATAACTTAAAACAATACATTACAAAAAGAGATTTTGCTGGTTGTATTCATCTTTCTGGAATATTTGAAAGTCTTTTGCCTCTGGATTATAAGGTGTTGCTTACACACTGTCTTAGTCTTCTATCCTATGAAGCGTAGCCTGGCTAAAAGCTTCTGTTGTCCTTTGGACTGTTGGAATAACAAAAGAATGCCTGTTTTTTTTATTGCTTGGCCTAGGATTACCAGACAATGCCCCAAGTCTCTATTGACTGTAGAAAAAGGGAGGAGTCCAGCAAGAGAGCTCTATACAGGGAAATGAAATAGATCAACTAACACTAACCTCTGGGGGGTGTTTTAAGCTCCACCCAAAACTAATACAAAGGAAGGTCTCTACACGATTAGGAAGGCATATAAACAGGGGGAACTAAAGCAAAGGAGAGGAGAAGGCAGAGCCAAGACTTCACATGTGCCAAAAAAAAAAATCTCAAAATTCATATTACTTCATATTTCAAGTTAAAAATACTGCATGTGAGAAGGATTGAAATTAACAGATTTATCTCTGTAGGCAAAGATACTCCCTCTGAAAAGAGTGGAGGTAAATTATTATGTTATTGGCTATGTTAAGGCTCAATCAGTCTTGCAGTCTCTTTTTTTCCCTCAGAATCATTGTCATCAAAACGCATTTGGCAGGGAGATACAGCACTGTCAAATCATGTCCATGTTTTGAAACTGGCTGAAGTTGACACCAAATTTTGTATTTTAGTAGTTCACTTTTGAAGGATTTAACATCATTTGCACATGTTTTCATTTGGCGTATAAGAAGAACACGAGTTTTTTCCAAAATTAAATGTGGTGCAAAGTCAAACTTGACATATTTTTCCACCCCTAGCTGCAATGTTTCTGATTTTTTTGAAGTGATAACAGTATTTTTAATGATAAAACTATTGTGCTATCCTGCAGAATAAACATTTCTTTTGGTAGTGAAAGGGTTGCTCTTGGTGTATACTCCCAAGTCTACCAAATAGGTCAATAGCATCATCTTCTCATTGTGTTCTGCTGCGGTGGCTTTGAAGTTAAAATATTGCTCCTTTTTCATGGAAATATCCTGCCAGTCAGAGTAGAGAGTCCTGGGCTAGACAGAGCAATGGTTTGAATAAAAATAAGACATGCTCATTTGTTCCAGATGTTTTGCAGATTCCCCCCCCCCCCAGATTTATATTTCCTTATGCTTCTGCCTCAAACAACTATCTGTCTACATTGTTATTAATGAATCCACCATTAATTGTCATTTTAGATTAATGCCAGGCCCACTGAAGATGCATAGAAAATGCCTTTGATCAGGACTGTCCCCAAACTAAGGATTTGTGAAATAGAAAATGGAGATTAGAGGTTTAAAAAAACCTCTAAGCATTATTTTTTGAACCTCTCTCTGAATTTCCATTTTTGTTTTTACTCTCTGCTTGTATCTCAAGTTTTGCTAATCAGTCACTTTGATTTTCTATGTACTTAATCAACAGTAAATGAGGGGTTGGCATCATATGTGTTGGGCCTTTGGGCAAGCATCATATTGCTGCGATGGGACTTAGGGGCATTCCATTTTTAGGGAACATTCTGAAGTGTGTAGTGTGCACCCAGCTCCAGGAATTACTGGGTGGGATGGATTACCTAGATCCATTTAAATCTGGTATCAGACCTGGTAATGGAACACATACAGTTTTGGACTCCTTGGTAGATGATCTATGCCCAGGGACGGCTCAACCCATTATGCAAAGTAAGCATTTGCAGTATAGTTGATTTTGCCCAGGGGGCACTCTTGAGGCGCTCTTGGGGGAAAATAGACCTTGACATATGTGAGTTGTAGTTACTGGGATGTATAGTTCACCTACAATCAAAGAGTATTCTGAACTCCACCAATGATGGAAGGTTTGCTAGATCTCTTGGCAGCTTTTGATACCATTGACCATTGTATTCCTCTGGGCCAACTTGCAGGGATGGGACTTGGGAACACTATCTCGAGGGGTGAATCCAGAAGGTGGTTCTGGGGGACTCTCTCTCAACCCCATGGCTGTTGGACTGTGGAGTCCCCTGGGGCTTGACTCCTGTTATCATGCTATTTAGCAAATACACGAATGTTCTGGGAGAGATTGTCTGGCATTTTGGGGTTTGGTGCCATAAGTATGCCAATGATACCCATCTTTTTTCATTTCTCATTATCATCAAAAACCAGGGGGCTGTTTTGATCTTAAAGCTGGAATGGATGAGGAAAAATAAAGTGAAACTTAATCCAAACAGCATCAAGGCTTAGTTGAAAGGCAGATCAGAGAATAGGGTCTCAGCCTGTAATGATGGAATTACCCCCCCCCCCACCCCAAATGGATGCAGCTTCATAGTTGGTGGTTAGGACCACATGTGCACAGTTTCAGCTTATGAGCCAGCTCTGCCCATTCCTGAGACAGCAGATCTGGCCATGTTACATTCAGGCTGGATAACTATAATTTGCTCTATATGGGGCTCTCATTGAAGAGCATTCAGATACTTTCAATGAGCTACAGCCAAATTGCTGACTGGGACTGACTACAGGCATTACATAACCCTTTTGTTACAGCAACCTAATTCAATATAAGTATGTTTCTGGGCTACTTTAGACGTCTAAAGTCCTAAACTTGAAGGACCATATTCTTCCCTATCAACTAGTCCAGTGGTTCTCAACCTGTGGGCCCCCAAGTGTATCTCCTAGAAATCCCAGCCAGTTTACCTGCTGTTAGGATTTCTGGGAGTTGAAGGCCAAAATATCTGGGGACCCACAGGTTGAGAACCACTGAACTGGCTCTGCTTTGAGATGTGCTAGCAAGAGCCTTTTGTGTGTCTCACCATTCTCATAGGTACATCTGGTGGGAACATTGGGGAGGGACTTCTCATGCTTGTCTGTGAGTTAATGACTGCATAAGGCCCATCTCAAATAAACATGCTCTGGATCTTGCTAATTGTTATACTGGTGTGTATGTGTGCACACGGATGCTTAATGCATGTTTTAATTTGATTGTAATTTTTATTGCTCAGTCTCATTTATTTTTTATCTTGTGAATGTTTTTGTGTTGTAAAACTTTGCTGCAAGATGCTTTGAGCCAGAACAGAAAGAACAACATAGCAGAAACATTGCCAGGCACATTTCTTCCAGGTCCCTAAAGTGTTAAAACAGTTGTAGAGTTTTTTAGTGTGAAAGATTTAGCCTCCCCTGACCCAAAAAGGATGCTAGCATTACCCTTGGGGCCGTGGATCCTTGCACATGCCCCACCATGTCACACACTGGCGCCAAGCTTGATTGAGCTCCAAAATGAAGGAAAAATTAGGTACATGTGCCCCCAAATTCTAAAGATATCATTTATTATATCTAATTGATTGCAGTGCTGCTGTGTTTTCTTATTACAGTTTGAAGACTAAAAAGACGAGGAAGGCAATGACAGGCGGTGGGGAGGAATTCTCCCTTGTACTTCAATATTACTTACATCTCTGGAAAGAGTCTCAGCTTCCCCTTGACAATAGAACCAACCATGATCAAGAGAGACAAAAATAGACATAATTTCTCCCTTCTTTTCATGTACTGAAATCGCCTTGGAGTTCTATTAATAGCAGACTGTCTCTTATCTTTTCTTCCAATGCTATTTACTGTTGTTTAAAGATATAGCTGAAGAGAATCAGAAAAACTACCTGAGCATGGACTGAAAAATGTGACTTTTATAGTGAAATTTGTGAATGATGGATGTCATGGATGAGGAAATTAAATCACCATATTTGACTCTAGGGATGATAAATAGCACTGGAATATAACTTGGCATTAGTTTAATGTGTTTTCCTCCATCCGTTGTGTTTCCTTTTCAGGTTAACTGCAAAGTGTTATTTTTCAGTTCATCTGCAAACTAGAATTAGTAACCAAGGGTTGGCTAGCTATTATAAACTTGTTTCATCCAGAGGCTCATCCACATTATGACCATATCTCTCTAACACAGTGGTTCTCAGCCTGGGGTCCCCAGATGTTTTGGGCCTTCAGCTCCCAGAAATCCTAACAGCTGCTAAACTGGCTGGGATTTCTGGGAGTTTTAGGCCAAAAAACATCTGGGGAGCCCAGGTTGGGAACCACTGCTCTAACAAGTTGGATAATGTTCCAAACCACAACCATAAAGCAAATATTCTCTTAAAGTGAATCATGGACTACTTTCACTTGCCAGTTCTTTTACAAATCTAAAAATAACTTTACATAGCTATTTATTGTGCAATAGCATTAGGTCTGGAGAGCCAGTGTGGTGTTGTGGTTGAGCACCAGAGTTCAGTTCTGGAGATCAGGGCTCTGATCTCTATTCATAGAATCTAGAATCCTTGAGTTGGAAGAGACCTCGTGGGCCATCCAGTCCAACCCCCTGGCAAGAAGCAGGAAAATTGCATTCAAAGCACCCCTGACAGATGGGCATCCAGCCTCTGTTTAAAAGCTTCCAAAGAAGGAGCCATCATCACAGCCATGGAAACCCAAAATGGAGACCTTGCCCAAGTCATATTTTCTCAGCTAAAGAAGAAGGTAAAGGCAAACACTCTCTGAAAACATCTCGCAAAGAAAACCGTGTCACTGTGAGTCAGAAACTATTTGAACAACAATAACAAAGTTCTTGGCCTAAAACAAATGTACACAAATAAAAATAATTATTCTTTTGCCAGAATATCTGAGGCGCAACATGTTCTAAACAAATTGAATATGGATGACAAAACGGATGTTCTGTATAATTGAAAAGTGCTATATTTGCAAAGTGCTATAAAGTGAAGTGCCTTGAGGAAAGATAAGCATATCTGGAATTCTAGTGCTATGATTCTGCATTAGCTGCCATGGTTTGTTCCTGTGGAATCCTGGGATGCACTGATTAAGGAGCGGCATTTAGAATCTCTCAAAAGGAGAGCTCAAGTGCCTCACAACAATCCCCAGAAATCCATAGGATGGCATCATGGCAGTTAAAGTGGAATTACAGTGTTATACTCGAACTTCACCTCCATCAGCCTCATCATCAGTGTTCAAACAAGATGGGAATTGAAGCACAAACAATTAAAAAACACCAGGAGGCAAATGCTGTTTTGCACAAATCTGCTTTGTACCAGGTCAGTTTAGGAAAGATTATGTTTTTGATCCCAACTCCCAAATTCCTTCAGGTTGCCACATTCTGGGTCAAACTGTTGCCCTTCTAGTTCATTGTAGTTGCATCCGGCAGGAAGTAGCAATCTGTCTTTCACATAATATGCTTTTTAGTCCTACTAATATAAGATGGCAGTGCTGTGTTGGCTGTGGGATTCTGGGAATTGTCATCCAAAAAAGGAATGTTTAATACTTGGAATGGGATGAAAAAAGTATGGAAAGACTGAAGGGTAGCAAACATGTTTTCTAGTATGCACAAAATGCAATACAAGTGGCCAAGAAAAATAAAGGAAGGAAAAATGTATTAATTTTTCATGGTGGAAGATGAAATGATGGGAGGAAGAAGGGAAAATCTATGCTCCTCTCTGTTTCCATTTTGCTGTGCTTGAAATTCTTCAAACATGATGCCAGTTGCATATACATGGATATCTTAGGCAGATCGGGGTTCATAATTTCTGGCCTCTGAGGAATACAGCGAAATACGAAATCTTTTTGACAGTCTCATGGCTCCCTGTGCACCGCCTGTGGCTACTCCCAGAGTTGTTCAAGGCCTTAATAGACAAGATGGGACATCTAGTTAGAGATGATACCCTGCCGACTTGTTTCATCTGTCTGTGCCCATATGTTTGGTTCTTCAGTGGTCAGTCTACAACACACGATGAGTTACCGTGAGATCAAGATTTTGAGGAAATAAATATACTCAGCCTGCAAACTCAGCCTTTTCTGTTGTGGTGGAAGATAAGATGATGTATACATTACAGGGCTTAGTATGCGGTTTATAATAATACACTTCATTTATATTCCACTTTATCTCCCCGTAGGACTCAGACTGGATTTCAGTTTATATATAAGGCAAACACTCAGTGCCTTTTTACACAGTGAACAACTACATGTAATACACAGACAGAAGTAAAGGCCTTCCCCTTTCCATCTCCGGCACCTGGAGGTGATGCTCAACTCTGACCATGGGGTGGTGCTCTTGTTCCATTCTGAGGAGCCTCTTGTCCATAGATTTTCTCTGGTTGTTACTGGAATGTCTGCATGGGGTGCCCTTTTACCTTCCCACCAAGACCATACCTATTGATCTACTTGCATTACATGCTTTCGAACTGCTAGGTAGGCAGAAACTAGAGCTGACAGCCAGGATCTCATCCTGCCCCTTGGCTTTCAACTACTAACCCTTTGGTCAGCAGATTTCCTGCAGCTAGTGGTTTTAACAGCTGTGCTACCATGGTTATTCAGAATGATTCATTTTATATTTATAGATTATATCTGTTCCCATGAAGGTATGTGAAGATCATACCCTCCACTCCAACATTTTGCAGATTAAAAAAATATCTCTGTGGCCCAGAAACATCAGAATATGGTCAAGATAGCAAAGGGGTTTTTTTTTAATGTGGAAGGACAGACAGGTGATGTTACAGTTGGTAGTTTTTGCTTGATTCTACTGAGAAATGTAATATTTTTTGCTCCCCCCTCTCTCTACTGCTGAGTTTGTTGAATACAAACTATTTCTGCATTTTAAACTCAGAAGAAATTGAAGTAATATGAGGACAAATGGGGAAAGTGGGTGAAGAGAGAGAAACATTTTAAAAGCAGTTCAAAAAATGGGACTGCAGAACACTAATTAGAATTAGTGCTGCAAAATGGGAATGGTTGAGACATTTTGAAAGAGCGTTTTTAGCAGGAAAACCAGGAACTACATTGGGGAGATATTTTTGTCTCGTTGCTTCCCCCTCCTCCTCTGTAGAAACGCTTCTTCAGTATGTGAAGTGGCAGCCGTTATGGGCTTACTAGGATAGCTATAATCTTAAAATAACTTTGACATTTATAACAGGAGAATTTCTAAGGCTTCATACCCCTTCTGCTGGGAGTAAAATGCTTACTGGAGGGAAAATAAACACATAGGTTTTATAACATGGTCGGTCATAAATGACAGAGGAAGTTGATAGATAGGCAGGCCACAGTCCCCAAAGATGTGTTTCTGTGAAAGCTACATTGGAATGAATATGCACTGAGCAATAAAACTTGTTGATGAATGTTAAGACAACAATTCTAAGAATCATTTTTCTAAATCCCATACACGTTCAACAACATCGGGTTCCTACTTAGAGATGTAGCTCATGGCATGTGAATTGGCATGACAGTCCCTATGCCTCCCCATGGCTTCCATGTTTGCAGCATACTGTGTGTAATTGCAGGATGGAATTCAGCTTCAGAATGTGCTTGTGAAGGTGGGTGATCGATATCATCATCATCAGTTTCACAGTCTACTAGAAGTTCTCATTGGCACATTGGACCATCAATGGTTTGAACTCTATCAAAGAATCTTGAAATACTGTGAAGTGTTGTCATATGAAGTGGCATGTTCCAAGTAACATATCTTTTTGTAATTGTACAATAGTGTTCCTATGTGTGCAATTAAACTCAGAAGTTTTGCAGTAGTGATAGTGCTAGTAGCTGTTACTGTACATGTATCTATCTACCTTCAAGTCATTTTTGGCTTATGGTGAACCCATGAATTTCACAGGAGTTTCTCATGCATGGAATCTCAAAGGTCATTTTGCCAGTTCCTCCCTCTGAAATATAGCCCTACATCCCTTGGCATTCCTTGACAGTCTTCCATCCAAGGACTAAACAAGGCTGATTCTCCTTAGCTTCCAAGATTAGTTGGAATCTGGTGCCTTCTTATTGATATATTTCCAGGTACTTTCTTCAAAGGATCCCATGCTCTCCAGATGTGTTATCTAATTATCATCCTTACAACAACACTACAATATTAGTAGGCATTCCATAAGGGCAATGGGAAATAGGTTGACATTTTCATGCGAAGTCACCGCTTTGAGTCGCCTGAGGGCTGAGAAAAGTGGTATATAAATAAAGTAAATAAAGTAAATAAATAAATAAATGGTCGGAGGCTGAGAAAGAATGTGTGAGGCCACCTGGAGATTTCCTGAATTATAATTCAGCCCCTTAAATGCTCTGCTGCTGCAACAGGATTAACCTCCATTCCCCAGAATACAAAAACACATGCTTTGTGTCTGATGTGGAGGTATTTTCTGACCACTTGAGAATTTCAGTTTATTGAAAGTTTGTGGTAGGGATTTTAGGACCAGAGGAAGAGTTTAATGTATACTTTATTTATTTATTGATTTATTTCATACATTTGTATCCTGTCCTTCACAACCCCTGAAGGGCAGCTTACATCCAGCAGCAATTCGATGCCAATACACACAACAAAACAATTTAACACAAATTTGACATTAATTAAATCAATAAATTATAAAATATCCAATTAAAATGTTTCTAACTGCAATATAATCACATCCAAGTCAAGTTCAGCATCCATAATTCCAGTCCATAGCATGCACCTTATCAGTTCTCATGAATCATTATGATTACTTGTTGGCCTGCTACCCAAATGCCTGGTCCCAGAACCATGATTTGAGCTTCATGAATCTACTTGAATTCCCATCCCACTGCACCTCTAAATGGGCTAAGGATTGACAACCAGAGTGTGTCACTTTTGCTTCTTGCCATCATTATTCAAGAACAACAACAGCAGCAACAACAACAACAACAACAGCAGCAGCAGCAGCAGCAGCAGCAACAACAACACATGGGATTTCTATTTCTGTTGTTATTCCAGTATACCATATTACAACAACAACAACAACAACAACAACAACAACAACAACAACAACACATGGGATTTCTATTTCTGTTGTTATTCCAGTATACCATTTTGGCTGATACAGGAAATTATCCTTCCCTCACAGAAATAAACACATTGAATGAGATATTTGACCCAGCCATTTTTATCTGTTGAAAGACAAAACAAAAACCTGAATGCAGCAAGTGACTGAACTTTGGGGACTTCCATGAAAATGTCAACCTATAAACTTGTAGGTCAACTTTCTGTAGATTTTGCATTAAAACATGTCCTGGTATTTGAAGGTTAAACTTCACATTCTTCCATTTTTGACAAAAATATGATATGCAGGGAGTATACTTTTAAAAAGGAATCCATACATATACAGATGTGTTGTTTAGGATACATGATTTTGACAAAATATGGTTGCAGTGCTTTCCCCATAACATGTGAAGGCTCTGAAAACATACACCCTTGAATGACTACTGTGAAGGTGCCTTTGTCTTCTTCCATATCATTTCCTGCAAAGTATACTTTTGGGGAAGAACAGCATACTTTCTTTGCCAAGAGAGCTTTCTCAGCATGGAAGTAATCCAGTCTTTCAATTATGGATAGGATGCAAGGGAATACACTTGAACAGTCCTTGTGGAATTTATAACCATTGTATTGTGACTACAAAGCATTGAAATCTAGGATCCTCATAAGAGGAGAGAAAAAGGACACCCTGGGAAAGATAACATAAAATTCAAATTGATGATGAACTGGAGAATTTATCACAGGGAAGTAGAACATCATCCCTATCATCTTGTTCTGAATTCACCTTCCAGGCACATTGCAGCTCAGATACACATTGTGTTTCCACCCTTTATAAGAAATTCATGTGTATTTTCTGTTAAAATTTTCTAAATGTTTGTCCTTTTTGCGAGATGTTTTGAAATGTGTGTATCCCCCCCCCCCATTGTCCATGTTGTACCCACCATTATTAAAGTGCATTTGTCAAATAGTCATATTTATCCAATGCATATTTTGGGGTTTACAAGGTATGTCTCAAACACATGAATATATTAATACAGATTGTATTAGATGTGTATTTGGGTTTGAGAAATGCTCATTGAATAACATCTGCTCAAAAATGAGTTAAAAACTAATAGTTCCCCAATCCCTTGGTTGTAATATGTGGGTTGAATAAAAAGTAATGCCTCCACCTTCATAACTCCTCAACAGATGGCAGTACTGGTATGTGGCAGATACTGGCTTGTTCAGTAGACTCTCCTCTACAGTTCCGTTTTGGCCTTAGCATTGAACGGTTGTGTTGTTACAGTGCAAAGTATGGAACCCTTCGCAGACGGTCGGTCAATGTGACTTAAGCACGTGCAGCCATTGAATTCTTGACAGCAGAAGGTGTCACCTCAACATCTTTAAACTTACTCACCCAATGATGCACAGTACTCTCAACATAATCACCATAAACAGCTTGCATTCTCTGATGAATCTCCTTTGGGGCAACACCTTCTGTTGTCAAGAATTCAATGACTGCATGTTGTGCAGGGTTCCATACTTCGCACTTTAACAACACAATCGTTCAATGCTAAGACCAAAATAGAACTGTTGAGGAGAGTCTACTGAACAAGCAAGTACCTGCTGCATACCAGTACTGCTATACGTTGTGGAGTTACAAGGGTGGAGGCATTACTTTTCATTCAACCCTCGCACTAGTAACAACCAAGAGTTGAGCTGTATATTGGATCTTGACTCTAGCTTTGCACCACTCCGTATTTGTAATGTTTTACAAGGAGAACGAGAAACCCATGCTTACAGTTGTACCTGTAGTGACTCCCTAAATCAATGTTTCTCTGCCTGGGGGTCGGGACCACTGAGGGGGGGGGTCATGAGGGGGTGTCAGAGGGGTTGCCAAAGACCACCAGAAACACAGTATTTTCTGTTGGTCATGGGAGTTCTGTGTGCCAAGCTTGGTTCAATTCCATCTTTGGTGGAGATCAGAATGCTCTTTAATTATAGGTGGACTATAAATCCCAGCAACTACAACTCCCAAATGACAAAATCAATCCCCACCCAACCCAACCAGTATTCAAATTTGGGCATATCAGATATTTGTGCCAAATTTGGTCCAGTGAATGAAAATATATCCTGCAGATTTATATTAGAATCATAGAATCATAGAGTTGGAAGAGACCTCATGGGCCATCCAGTCCAATCCCCTGCCAAGAAGCATATGTTATGATTCATAAAAGTAGCAAAATTACAGTTTTGAAGTAGCAACAAAAATAATGTTATGGTTGGGGGTCACCACAACATGAGGAACTTTATTAAGGGGTTGCGACATTAGGAAGGTTGATAACCACTTCCCTAGATACTGAAGAGCGTATTTCATGTGGCAAGGAGTATATTTGAAATTTACTTTAAAATAAGGGCAAGTGCATTGGTTCATCTGCAGAGGTGGTTAAGAACTGTGATAGCAAAACGAAACAGCCTCCCCTACTCAATTGCTAGAGACACAAATGGGATTACCATCATCTTTGTTGATTTTCTAGAGACATGCATTTTGCCATTGAAAGAACTGGAATGTTGACCTTCGTGGACCTTTGGTCTGATCAACATTGAAAAGCAGTTCTTATGCTCTTATGTTCTTAACAATGTAAATGAGTGTCTCGTGCCACAGTCACAGCAATTCCTATCACAATGTCACAGCAGCATATGGCACAGTTAATCCCTTTTCATTAAAACTGGCGTGGTAAACCAATTGTGAACACTTGTAAGCTCCAAACACTTTCTTTAGAGAACACTATTCTTCGTGTTTGTTTCTTGATATATTGAAGTATTGTTATTGGCCAGATTATCCTGGATCAACGCAGAACATAAGGACTGTCCCTATATGCAGAACCGCTGGCGAGACCTACACAGTGACTGAATGGGCATGCTTCAGACTAATCTGGATGCTATTATCTGTAAGCTCTTGAACATTTTATAGAGTGAAATACATACATTAAGAATGCATAGAACCTGCATTTTGGACTACAGCTCTTAATATCCATCTGCAACCATGGACAAAATCAAACTGGTTGGGGTATTCTAGCAATTACAATCCAAATAGTTATTTTGTGTTATTTTTTGAAGTATAGTTTTGAATTATCTAAATCTCCGCAACTAGTCTACTACCCTAATTGCCTCAGGGAGAAAAATACCTTGGTCTACTATATACCATGCAGCACCCAAACACAAATCAAGAAACATGAAAGGCAGAGCACTTGATGAACCAACCTGAACTAACCTGGAAATAGCATGTTATTTTTGAACACAGAAATGCTGGACCACTCTAACAACCACCATGTCAGACTACACAGAGAAGCCATTAAAATCCACAAGTATGTGGGCAATTTCAACAGAAAGGAAGAAGCCATGAAAATGAACAAAATCTGGCTACCAGTATTTTAAAAACTCTAAAATCATAACAGTAAATATAGAACAACACTCAAAAACAGGGGAATTCCAGACAAGAAACAATCAGGGCCAACTAATACCTCCCAGCAAAGGATTCCCCCAGGCAGTAAGAAGCCAGACCTTGAAACAACTAGGTCATTAAATGCTAATGAAGATGGCCAATTGCAACATTCACACCTGCCTCAAACAGCCAAGAGTTCTTTCTCCCACCCTGGACATGATTCCACAGATATATGAACCCCACTTTCCTAGTTTCTAACAGATCTCACAACCTCTAAGGATGCCTGCCATAGATGCAGGTGAAACGTCAGGAGAGAATGCTTCCAGAACATGGCCATACAGCCTGGAAAGCTCACAACAACCCAAGTCTTGCTTTTATTTCTTTGATTCAAGCCAAATGGCCATAGAGACGTGTTTTATTCCTCTCGAAAGCCTGTATTGTGATTCTTGAAAGGACTGTGTATTTACATTTAAATTATATATCAAAATACCCTTTTTATTGCTCCTGTGGGTGATAGAAGCATGTTCTCCTTACTACTGCCAGTCTCATCTCTGTAGTACTGAGCTGCATTTTAATGTGGCTATGCTAAGACTTAAGGGCTGTTTCATGTATTACCCAGCAAGGATCCAAGGTTTGCTTTTAAAAGGAAGACTCAGTCCCAGCTCCCTTCTGAGTATACCTGATAGAAATGCTCGCAACCATTCACATTGTTGCTAGGGATGTACATCCTGGTTAGATGGTGTGGTTTGTGGGATAAATATGGATAAAAATCCCTTCATTGCTGAATGATAAGACTTGCCAATTGCTTCTTTTCTGCAAAGAAAATATGTACAATCATTTTAGCATGAAATGTGTGTGTGTTGATCTTTAGAAAACTGTATGGGAAAATGTGATAATGGCTGCCTTCTTAGGTGCGGGAATTAGATAGCATTGTGTGTATTTTGGTTTGTGTGAATCTAGGGCCCGTCCTATCAGAAAGTCCCAGCATTAACTTTCATGATTGGAAATTTGTACAATTACATTTTGAGTGGGTTGTTGTAGGTTTTTCCGGGCTATATGGCCATGTTCTGGAGGCAATTTTTCTGCTGACGTTTCGCCTACATCTATGGCAAGCATCCTCAGAGGTAGTGAGGTCTGGTACTCCATGCCGGGCGCCGCCGGGGCCGGCCTGGCGCTGAACCCGCGGGAGGAGGCCAGACGCGAATCTGTCGCACGATGGAAGCGCCGCAGCACCGCCGCCGGGAGGGCCTCCTCCTGCGAGTTCAGCGCCAGGCCGGCCCCGGCGGTGCCCGGCATGGAGTACCAGACCTCACTACCTCTGAGGATGCTTGCCATAGATGCAGGCGAAACGTCAGGAGAAAAATTGCCTCCAGAACATGGCCATATAGCCCGGAAAAACCTACAACAACCCAGCGATTCCGGCCATGAAAGCCTTCGACAATACATTACATTTTGAGTTGGCCAAAAGAATTCAAAACACAACAAGAAAAATAGAATTTGTGTTTTCTAACATTTCATAGATGCAAACTGGGAAATATATGGTCAAGGAACATCAGGGTGTGGTCAAGACGGCAAGCTTTATTAATGAGAAGGAACAGACAAGCTAGGAAAGACTACGCTGCTTTGCAAGATATTACCCAATTGTCCCCTCTGATTCAACTGAGTGCAAACTACTCTGGCACTTTAAACTTTGTAGCAATTGAGGTTAGCTGAGGGAAAAGTGAGAGGATGTGAGAGCAATGGGAACTATTGGGTTGTTGTAGGTTTTTTCGGGCTATATGGCCATGTTCTAGAGGCATTCTTTCCTGACGTTTTGCCTGCATCTATGGCAAGCATCCTCACTACCTCTGAGGATGCTTGCCATAGATGTAGGTGAAACGTCAGGAGAGAATGCCTCTAGAACATGGCCATATAGCCCGAAAAACCTACAACAACCCAGTGATTCTTGCCATGAAAGCCTTCGACAATACAACGGGAACTATCTTTGCCAAATCAGGGCAAGTGAAAGATATGATATTTTTCAGCGGAAGGAACTGGCAAAACCACAAGAGAGTATTCCTTACCTAAGAAAACCCTATGAAGTTCATGGGGTTACCACAAATTGACAGGTGACTTGAAGGCATACACACACAATGCTTTTGCATCTCAGTCTCATCCATGAAGTATGATTTCTTGAGGGAGTTAGGAATGCTTGCTGTGAAATCCCATCATTCCGATGTGGCAGGTTTGGGAAAAACCTTACAAACAAAGAAATCCTTTGTAGCATTTGGACCTTTTGTTGTCTGCTATTTAAATATAGAAACCCTTATTCTACAGGCCAGATCAGACCTCCTTCTTCACCTAACTTTCTTTCAAGGTGTTTGAATATATATCCTTTTAATCAATTACTGTGTGTTTGTGCATACTTTTGCAATTTTGTGGATCTTATCCATTCATATTCTGCATCTGCAATTATTTTGTACACATTATAATTCCCACAAAAGCCCCATAAATGTAACCAATGTGTAAACTCTTCCTGCACCTGAGTCTTGAGTAGTACAAAAAGTATACTTCTGTTGAAGCTGTCAAATCCACCAATATTAATATCCATTGCTGTCCTCACCCCTAGTTTAGAACACCTTTGGTGCGCTTCTTCAAACGTTATACACAAAGAGTCCTTATGCTCAACAGAAATTACAGTGTATTTAGCTTCTGATAAACCCTTTTGCAATTTCAGTGTCTCTTTGTAAATGCTTTGAGCAAAGAAAAAATTGTAACAAAAGAAGCTCAGCTGGGAAATATGAGAACAATGAAATTTGCTTCAAGTAGGGTGCTTAGCGTGATATGCTAATAGGCATTCCTGAGCAGCTGTGATTGACTTTTGATATATTCTCTTCTTTATTACTCTTCACCATCTATTTGCCTTTATTACCACATTTTCCATATATATACCCATTTGCTCTCTGTGTGAACTTTCACTTATCTTGCATGCTTGATGAACATGACCTTGATTTTCCTCCTAACGTTGCCTCCGCAAAACCTTTGGCCTGTGTTCATAAATTGCTCTTGTCTAGACGAAAGACAAAGCACCAGGGGACAGGATTCTACCAAACAAAGCCAAGGCATTGAGAATGGAGGCTTGAACTCTGCTTTGTCATTCTGCTTTGGAAATAAAATACAAAAGATGGATCTAAATGCTTCTTTAAAAAATTAGACACTTTGGTTTTCATAATTAGTTGCAGAATCATTTGTTAGCTGTTGATGATTAACAGCCAGAGGAATTTAAACTCACGTTCTACTTTGAGTTAGAATGGGCTTAGAATTCGGTTTTAAATGGGAACCACTTCTCTAGATGATATCAGTAACACCAGTTACATTTCCCCACTACCCTCAGGTTTGCAAGAGGTTGGATTAGAGCAGTGGTTCCCAACCTTTTTTTGACCAGGGGCCACTTGACCAGGGACCACTCTCCTACATTAGTTACGAAAGCTTTCATAACCTTAGTTACTCTCCAACAAAGGTTACGAAGGTTATTTACTTTGCTTATATACCGCAGTATCTCAAGCCCGAAGGCGACTCACAGCGGTTCACAAACAGTAAAAACAGTAGAAACAGCAGTGGTTCCATGCAACATATAACAATTGACTTAACACATTATCCATAAATTACCAATAAGCAATTACAATGCACAATTATTACGAAAAACAACCGTACCCAATCTTCTCATCATCCAAGCGTAGTCCAGGTTCGTCGTCCATTGTTCCATTCCTATATTCCATTACCAGATTGCACTAAATTACTCAAACGCCTGCACAAACATCCAGGTCTTCACCTTTTTGCGGAATACCATTAGAGATGGTGCTAGTCTAATGTCTGTAGGAAGGGCGTTCCACATCCGAGGAGCCACCACCGAGAAGGCCCTATCTCTCGTCCCCGCCAGCCGAGCTTGAGAAGCAGGCGGGATCAAGAGCAGGGTCTCCCCGGAAGATCTCAAAGTCCTGGTGGGTTCATAGGCAGAGATGCGGTCAGATAGGTAGCTTGGGCCAGAACCATTTAGGGCTTTAAAGGCCAACGCCAGCACTTTGAATTCAGCCCGGTAGCAGATCGGTAGCCAGTGGAGTTGGCGCAACAGGGGGGTTGTATGCTCCCTGCGCTCCGCTCCTGTTAAAATCATGGCTGCCGAGCGTTGGACTAGTTGGAGCTTCCGAGCTGTCTTCAAAGGCAACCCCACATAGAGAGCGTTGCAGTAGTCTAAACGGGATGTAACCAGAGCGTGGGCTACTGTGGCCAAGTCAGACTTCCCAAGGTACGGGCGCAGCTGGCGCACAAGCTTTAGCTGTGCAAATGCTCCCCTGGTCACCGCCGAAACCTGGGGTTCCAGGCTCAGCGATGAGTCCAGGGTCACACCCAAGCTGCGAACCTGCGTCTTCAGGGGGAGTGCGGCCCCATCCAACACAGGCTGTAACCCTATGCCCTGTTCGGCCTTGCGACTGACCAGGAGGACCTCTGTCTTGTCTGGATTCAATTTCAATTTGTTTGCCCTCATCCAGACCGTCACAGCGGCCAAGCACCGGTTCAGGACCTGGACAGCCTCCTTAGTAAAATTAGATTAATTCAGTAACACTAAATACAAAATATGGTGATTCGTAACAAGCACATGTACATATTTATCCCATAATATTAGATGGATAAGTGCAAGAAGTGTCCTTTATGGTGATGGTCCCAAACCTATGGACTGGTTTGGAGATTAGTCAGAATCATTGCACATTATTTCTTTCTAGCTGTGTGCAATAAATCACTGTATTTCGCAGCCCTCAAATTCCCTTTAATGGGATTTCATACTATTACACTGTTCTATTTTATTATTTCCGTTCCAATATTTTTCAGGGTTTAACTTCTACATTATTTTATTTTACTGGTTTAAGACATTGTTAGCCATTGGTAACAAAAGAAAGATCTACAAATAAATAATACTGATGAATTGCATGAATGGAGAAACTCTCAAGAGACATGCCAGTGAATGTGATAATTTCATTCAAATGTGTCCATAAAGAGTGTGAGGGTGGTGGTGGTGGGGGGGGGGGGGGGTGAATGAGAGAACCAGTCTGCATTTAGCCATTTTCAGAATGCGTCCAGAAGTGTCAGCATGAACCCATGAAAGTCAACATTCACAAAATTCCATAGATACACTATTGACATATCTATCCTCCTCTTGTTCCGTACATGATCATTATGCACAGTGACAGCAGAACAATAGGTTAGTTGAGCAGAATCCCAGATAGGGAAGGGCACTGGTGCTGCAGCCTGCATAAAGACGTTTGCAGAAGAATGCCATTGTGTTTGCTCACTGGGGAAATCCCCACTGGACTGTTTGAATGTTTGAGCTGGCATTATATATTCATTGGAGGCCTCTGTATGAGGCAGTGATGGTTCCTCTCGGTGCCTGCCTCTAAGAGCATCTGGAAAGGTCATTTGTTCCTTCCCGCTGCTTCCTTAGAGGATTTAATAACTCCTTGACTATGGTGTCATTCGGATAAATAAGACAGAATGCTGATTATATGTTGAGCTGTGTGTATAGCATACTGGTCCTGACTAGGACTGCTGGCGCTCCCTCATTCACAGGGTTGCCATCAGTCAAAGCAAATTTGACAGGAGCAGCAACGAACAACAACAACAGATCATATTTCTGTGGGTGAGAGTCAAACAGTTGCCCTATTCTGGAAAGTTGGGCTCTGCAGCCTCTGTCTGTCTATTTAGTGCTAAGCTAATACTTGGCCAATGATATGTATTTGCATTTGAAAAGGACAGTCTTGTGGCTTTGATTTAATCAAACAAGAGATACATAATATGCTGTTAGACAAGGATAGTTGCTGACCTCATTCATACAAGCATGCGATTGCCAGAGCTTTCCCTGAAGAGACAGGCCACAGAAGCCAAGGGGCCTGGAATGGATATAGCTGTATTTGCCATGTGATGTGCTCTGTGCCTTCTGGCTACCCTTTCTCCTTCTTGTTCAGTGGTGCCACCAGGATTATTTCAATCCTGGTTCAGCACTGCCACTGTGGTCAATTTTTCTACATGGAATATAGGAAGAGATATCTTGTTCCTTGCCTCAAGCGGCAAAGATGTTTTGAACCATCTCTGGTGAAAGTTTGCCATTAGTTTAAAAGGCTTTAATAAGGGGAAAAATCATGAATGCAATTTTTCTGAAAACAAGGAAAGCAAATGGTAGCCTTTACAAGCATCATTGTGTACAGATTTCTTTTTAAAAAATCTTGCCCTTAAGATATGACTGTTCTCACCATCTAAAATCCTGCAGATACTATGTTAAGTCTTTAGCCTTCTCTGCCAAAGAGAGCTGGTGCCTCACTAAATAATAATAATAATAATAATAATAATAATAATTATTATTATTATTATTATTATTATTTATTTACCACATTTTATTATTATTTATTTACCTCATTTATACCCTGCCCTTCTCACCCTGAGGGGGATTCAGAGCAGCTTTACACGTAGGCAACAATTCAATGCCATAAAAACAACACACAATTAAAATATATATGTATGAGTAGTGGCCCTCAGCTGTGGAACTCCCTCCTGAGCGATATTAGATCAGTCCTCCTAAACTTCAGAAGGAGACTAAAGACTTGGTTCTGGGAGCAGGCTTTTGAGAACTAATGTAGTGCAATAACCTTTGAGAACTAATCCGGTGCCATAACTTTAAAGTGGAATAATGTGAAATTGACTACAGAGTGGCCTTATACTCTGATTCATAGATGGCGTGTTTTTAGCATTGGAATGTATTTTATTGTGTTTACTTTGTATTAATTTTAATCCAGTTTATTTTATGTCAACATTGAATGTCTTAAGGCACTATGTTAGTGCCACTTGTAAGCCTCCTTCAGTCCTCCTCAGGGTAGAGAAAGATAGGATATAAATTAGGTAAATAAATAAAATAAACATTTACATTAAAACCAAAAAGTCAAAACATCTAAACATTACACCATTTATTAAAACCATGCAGTCCAAGATTGTTATCCGGAGCCATTCCAGTTGTCATTTCACATATTCTGTATCCATTTATTGCATTACAATTGCTATCCAAAGGTTTGGTCCCATAGCCACATTTTTACTTTTTTCCTGAAGGCCAGGAGGGAGGGGGCTGATCTAATATCACTGGAGAGGGAGTTCCACAGCCGAGGGGCTACCACTGAGAAGACCCTGTCTCTCGTCCCCACCAACCATGCCTGCGAAGGAGGCGGGACTGAGAGCAGGACCTCCCCAGACTATCTTAATCTCCAAGGTAGTTCATAGAGGCAGATAAGTTCAGACAGATAAGCTCAACCAGGATCCTTTAGGGCTTTATAGGCTAAAGCCAGCACTCTGAATTGTGCTTGGTAGCAAACTTGCAGCCAGTGGAGCTGATGTAACAGGAGGGTTGTATGTTCCCCTGTATACAGTGAGGAATCTGGCTGCTGCCCGTTGGATCATTTGAACTTTCTCAGCAGTCTTCAAAGGCAACCCCACATAGAGAGCATTGCAGTAGTCTATTTGGGATGTAACAAGAGCATGTGCCACCATGGCCTAGTGTAGTATGTATCCTAGTATTCTATGTGATTGAGCCACGGCAGTTTAAGTGGTGTAGATGCACCCTGACTATATGAATCTGTCATCGTAATGGAAATTGTATACACATGCACACAGCTCCTTTTACTCTGATGAATCATTTCTTGGGAAAAGGCCATCATGAAAGCACCAATGGATGGAACTGTGAGGACAACCCTCACATTAAAGTGTCCACATGCAACAGAGATCTCTACAGAACTTTCCAACCACACAGTTATTTTGCTTCCACTACATGATCACAGTTAAGTGATCATGTAGTGGAAGCAAAATATGTAGGGTGGGCCACAGTTCCTGGTAGAAATCCTACTCTTTGCTTATTTCATTTGAATGTTTCATTTTCTGACATGAAAAATATGAGATGTTTTCTCCCTGTTGGATGCTATTACAATTCCTGATTTTTCATATTTCTGCAAAAAGCTCACAAAGTGTTTTTTTAAAAAAAAGCAAAACCCATTCCCATATAGATAAAACGACATAAAATTTTCATGATGGTTGATAGTGTTTTCTAAATGGTTTGTTGACATCTCAACATATCTTTCTTGCCGAGGACCAAAAACGGTATTAGAATTTGTTTTCGTTTCTTGTTCCTGACTAGAGATTTTAAAAGATGGGTGACTTGTGACTTATCTTTCAGCTTCACCTACCAAAGAGGTCTATTGTGATGATAAAATGAAAACAAGGTGTACAACGTATTGTCGAAGGCTTTCATGGCTGGAATCACTAGGTTCTTGTGGGTTTTTTCGGGCTATAGAGCCATGTTCTAGAGGCATTTCTCCTGACGTTTCGCCTGCATCTATGGCAAGCATCCTCAGAGGTAGCATCCTCACTACCTCTGAGGATGCTTGCCATAGATGCAGGCGAAACGTCAGGAGAAATGCCTCTAGAACATGGCTCTATAGCCCAAAAAAACCCACAAGAACCTAAGGTGGACAACTCTGATGTCTTCAGAATAATAGCAGATCAATTAAGTTTTTGGATTTGCCAACAAATTTAGATTCAACGGAGTGCTTCAGGGAGCTGGAAAATGGGTTTTGACATGGCCTCCAAGATTGGAATGGGTGACTCTGAACCTTGTCTTGGTACATCACTAACTAATACTACATTTTGTGAATGAATGTTATGCTTTCAAACAGTCCATTTAAAAAACAGCTTTGTATTTCTATAGGCCCCTATTTGTTGCAGTTTATACATTTTGCTTCACTGCACTTGATTCTCGTTATTTCACATTCAGCTGCTATTTTTACTCACAAATTACTATGTTCTGTTCCAGCTTTTCTTATTGTTTTCTTTCAGCAGCACTGCCTTAATGAACTTTTTTTCTGTTGCAGATAATACCCAGCTATTGAAAATTCAAAAGAAACGTATTTCTCTGTGCTTATCAGGTTTTATATATTATTTCTGTAGCAGTAGACATTTTGTAGGAATGATGGTTTGCCCCCTCTATTAGCCACATACACCTTAAATGTTAAGCCTCATTGCCAAAGCAAAAAATAGGCTACATACTTTGATAACAACCACATGGCTGTTTGTGTTCCTGTTGCCCAAATGGGTTAAATAAATCCAGACCCAAAAGCAAAACGCCTGATGCTTTTCCACAGAGGACTACTGATTTGCATACTTTGCCATACTTACTCAAGATAACTTTTATCTAAATGTCAAAATATGTATTAGGCTCATAAATTCAGTGAACTAACGTGCATGGCAGAAATGCTTTAATATGTGCTTTGGAGGCATGGGGAGATTCTCAGCCGGTGGTGAGTAAGCAGGAAATATATTTGCAGGACATGATGGATAACTCAGTAAAAACATTAGCTCTTCATGGTTTTCATCCCCAAGATATTCCAGGTTTCCAGCTGTTAACATATACAGGCAACAGCTTCACTAAGGATGGAGGGAATTGTGTAAGCCCATTTGAATCTTATAGAAGTTGTTATAGAAGTGAGTCGGTGGAAATGGGAATTTTGGGTTCAATGCATGTGCCAAACCCAAGCCCTGTGGTCCAAATCCAGATCTCCATGTCATTTTATGTGGCCCTCCAGATACTGGACTACAATTCCTGTATTTCTCATAATTAGACATCATAGCTGTACCTGATGGGAGTTGGGATACAGCAAAATCTGGAAGGCTGCAATCTGTTCTCTTTGGTCAGGATATTGGGATTTGAATTTAGATGCAAGGCTTGTGAATATGATGTTTGACTTTAAAATGCCCTTTAACCTTTCACCAACCTCAGAACCACAACTGCTGTTGGGTTGTAATTCCCATTAGCCCCAATCTGCATTGCAGATAATCAAAAGTGATGGGAGTTATCATTCAATAACATCTGGGGACCCAATTTGGGTAAAAACTAAGCAGTACCGACCATTATGTTAAAATAAACAATAGACTTCTATATCCATGGATTCTTTTTGAAGGCAACCCTAAGATTGATGTAATCCTCGATGAAAACGAGTGTGACACCCCTGCTCTACAGCACACAACCTGAAAGGGACAACTAGAATTGAGAAAAAAGCTCCCATTCTATTTTGTACAGGATTGAAGGAACAGGGAGATATGCAGTGTTTTGTAAAAGTCTTCACTCGGCATTCATATATGTGCATTGGGTCCTTTTCTGTGTCCCATCAGTCAGGACAATATGCTTGTGGGACTATGTCACGGAGGCCTTCTCTTCTGTGGCATTTTCCCTTTCTTTCTCTTTAGATGCTCAAATAGCACCAGCCTTGCTGTCTCAACAATTCCAAGTGAATATTTAATTGTTCACTAAAACCTTCAGAAGGGACCTAACTGGGTTTATTTTTTTCCATGTATTGTATTTATTCAATTTAACATAAACACATTAAGTAAACATACTACAAATTCCAACTAACTATAAATCAATTCAGACTTCTCTCAATTTACAAAACAAATAATAATAATTAGAATCTGACCAATCCTTATAATCAAGTCACTCATTCTTCACTCTCCAAATGCAATACGATCGTAACATATATGCAACATGCAAATTCTAGACATGTCCCATCATTCAATCTTATTCTGTTTTGGAAGCATAATGATGAACACTCTTTGGATATTGACCATGGTCCATTCCTGTTGTTTCTCTTTGATACTTTTTCCCCCTCTTCCCCCTTTTTTTCCGTCTTCCCTTACTGGGTTTATACAAATCCATACATGTGCTTGGTTTTAAAGTATTTTAACCATTAAATGTGTTTTAACATTTAGCCTTTAAATTCATTGTAAATTCATTGTATTGTTAAGCTATGTGTGTTTTTTAAATATATGTATATATACTGCCCTGAAAGCATAAGATACAAGGTGGGCTATAAACATTTTAATCAATGAAAAAATAAATATGTATACTCCCCCCCCCCCAATCCAGACCTCATCACACTAGAGAAAAACATCTACCTAAAATCCAGTTTCTGCCTCCTGCAGAATTCTGGGGTTTGTAGTTTAGGAAGGACCTTTAACAGCCTCACTAAACTACAAACCCCAGAATTCTGTAGGAGGCAGAATCAGGATTTTAAGTGGATTTTTTCCTCTATATTGTGATGAAGAAAGGTTAAGCATAGGTAAAGCCTTGATGGGATAACAACAAAGAATCATAGGGATTTTCAGGTATGTCTAGGAAAAAAATTCTATCTGAAATTCTGGAGAGCTTTTGAATTCCAAACTACAATTCAACATCTTGAATGTTCCTTACCTAAGAAAACAGTATGAAGGACTGGGTTGCCGTAAGTTGATAGGCAACTGGAAGACACTGGCAACCATATCCACACTCATATCCATCCACAGTAATTGTTTTGCAGTGTGAATGAACAGGCAGTGAATAGCAAACCAATGTGAAATGGTTTGAAAAGATGCCCATCCTCCCACATACCCTGAAAGCTGACTTATGGCAAGGGGATCGTAGCAGCCTGGGGAAAGAGAGGATTCTGGAACTCAAAGCTATCAAGTCCCATGCAATTTTCATGAGTATATGCACAGGCGGATGAAGAGTGTTTTAAAAATTGAATTAGGATGCAATGCTTTCTAGCACCAGGCCAATAAATTAATAAAAGCCTGTCCCTTCGGTGCTCTGTCTCCCTGGTGTAGTGCCCAATTTGCATACATTATATTTCCACCTCATGGAATCATCATTGCAGGGGTTTGGTCCTTGGGCTTGCATTATATTTTTTGGCTTTTTGTCTCTGGCTAAGAGCTATGCAGACTAGCTGTACTGAGTGGGTAAACTGGAGTTCTGCAACCAATCAAATTGCATTGAAATTAATTAATTGTAATAAAATGATTTTTTAATTTTAATACAAAAAGAGTTATAAAATTACCATGTCAAATTCTGTCTTGTGCTTTTGTGCCCAGTAGGTTTGCCAGTTCATAAGGTTACTGTAATGGGAGAATCCCATTTTGGGAGAAAGGCAGAGCATACATCCATTCAATAAATAAATAAAATTTAAAAAGCCACAATGATAACATTTCCCTACTATATGATTCCTAAAGGAACATCAGCTTGTTGGCGTCTAAACTGGGGGCTGCGCAAAGTGCAGTCTCAGGGTTGCCCTCCCTTGTTAATTTGAACTTCTGAACTTCTTCAAAAGATAATTAAACTTTTAAATAGATTGCAGAGCCCTCCCCCTGCCAGCATTATCTAAAAGCAAAGTTTCATGTTTGTTTGCATGTAGCACTCATAGTGGTTTGCATGGGGTCCAGAGGACACCAAGGGCAGAAGAATGCTCCTCCAGTCCCTCCCCAATTGCCCACTGGGGTCTAGACTCCTGGTACATCTTGTGCTCCATGTCTCTCAATTACAGGAAAAGAGGTTCCACCTAAGATCAGGAAGAGCTTCCTGAAGGTAAACGCCGTTTGACAATGAAATACGCTGCCTCAGATTGTAGTCCACTCCCTTTCCATGGATGTTTGTAAACAGAGGATGGATAGCTACACACTGGGAGTGCTTTGATTGTGTATTGCTGCATAAGAGGGGTTGGACTGGATGTCCCTTGTGGTCTTCTCCAACTCTATGTTACTACATAGTCACTTGCATTCAAATGTTTTGCCCTTCCCTTGTTAGTTGTCTTAGAACATGTCCTCCTTTAATACATAGCACTCCTTGATTGCCCATCACCAACTTGCTACTTTCTTCCTTGGTTGTCTGTTTCATAGAATCATACAACTTCAATGGATCCTGGTTGGCTATCTAAGGTAGGAATAGGGCACCATTTTGAATCAGTTGGCCAAATTCCTCCAATCAATCCCCAAGGCAATTAGCAGATAAGAAGTCAGATTTGTAAAATAAATGCCTCAAATTTTCCATTCTACATGGCTGTGTTGCCTGGGCATTCTAGGTCTGCATTCACGTTGACACACTATTTCTTCAGATAAGGCAGGACTTGGAAGAGTATGTGGGGCTTCCAGATAACCTGCGTGGCCTAGAATAGAGCCTTGGCAGGCTCAATGAGACACCAGAGACTAGCAATCCTTCTTCCTGGTCTACTATGACTTCTTTTGACCTTACGTAAAATACAGTGTGCCTTTGGTATCTGATAGAGATTGGTTCCACGACTTCCATGACTGCTCAATTCCCATTATATACAATGGGGTAGTAAAATGGCATCTTTTATATTCAAGCAATGAATAGTTGAATCCATGGATGCAGAATCTGTGGGCATGAACAGCCTACTCTATGCACTGGGTAAAATCTGAGTGCTTCCAGTTTCATCAGTCTATGGAATACTCAGTACTGACATTTTATGTATAATTACATGTATTGTTTACTTTGTTTGTTGATAGTTAATATTTAATAATATGTCCCCCATGGCGCAGTGGGTTAAACCGCTGAGCTACTGAACTTGCTGATCAAAAGGTCAAAGTTGAATCCGAGGAGCAGCATGAGCTCTCGTAGTTAGCCCCAGCTTCTGACAACCTAGCAGTTTGAAAACATGCAAATTTGAGTAGATCAACAGACACTGCTCCAGTGGGAAGGTAACAATGCTCCATGCAGTCATGCCGGCCACATGACCTTGGGGGGGGGGGGATCTGTGGACAACGCCAGCTCTTCGGTTTAGAAATGGAGATGAGCACCAACCTCCAGAGTCGGATGACTAGACTTAATGTCAGGGGAAAATCTTTACCTTATCTTTACCATGGAATATTTGAGAGTAGTTGAAAATGTATATGTAATTGTTTTTAGTATTTGATAAGTGACATGCAGTACTGTTTCATATTTAAAATCACCTACTTGTGAGTTTTCAAGTTAATGTCAAATAAAATTAAATAATCCTTGAGTTGGAAGAGACCTTGTGGGCCATCCAACCTCATTCTGCCAAGAAGCAGGAAAGTCACATTCAAAGCAGGATGCCCCCTGACAGATGGCCATCCAGCCTCTGTTTAAAAGCCTCCAAAGAAGGAACCTCCACCACACTCCAGGGCAGGGAGTTCCACTGCTGAACATCTCTCTCTCTCAGTTAGGAAGTTCTTCCTATTGTTCAGTTGGAATCACCTTTCTTTCTTGTAGTTTGAAACCTTTGTTCCATGTCTTAATCTCCAGGACAGTAGAAAACAAGCCTGCTCCCTCCTTCCTATGACTTCCCCTCACATATTTATACATGGTCCTCATCAAGTCTCCTCTCAGCCTTCTGTTCTGCAGGCTAAACATGCCCATCTCTTTAAGCTGCTCCTCATAGGCCTCACAGATAAATGCCTCAAGGAGCCTGGATGTGAGTGTGTGGATAAAATACTTCTTTTACTACTAGTAACACATATTTCACAAACAAACCAGCAGTATTCTATTGTACAGTGGACCCTTGATATCTGTTTAGCATTGGTTCCAGCATCCATACCCTTCATGAATCAAAAGGTATATATAGGCTTTCCCCGTCTTCGGCATCTTGGAGGCTTGTGTTCGATTTTGGCTATGGGGGAGGGGTGTGTGTGTGCTGTCGCTCCATCTTTCCTTCTTCCTTGATTGAATCACCAGCATTTCCTGGCATTTCCTTCTGGATGACTTAAATACCTCCCTGTTTTAAAGGGTAGCTATTTGTCTACTCACATTTTGCTTTCAAATGGCTAAGTTGTCAGAAGCTGGGCTAAAGGCCAGGAGCTCACGCTGACCTGGGCTTTGAACTATCAACCTTTTGATTGGCAAGATTTACTGCAGCTGGTGGTTAACCTGCTATGCTAAAGCCCAGAATATGGGAGCAAGACTGTATATGGGGTTATATTTTTGGTTGCTCTTATATCCCTTGTGGCATTCTGTTCACAGGCTGGTTTTAGTAACCACCTCCTCCCTCTCTACCTTTCAAATAAACTGTGGGAAACAACTAACTATAGAAAAAGCGCCTTGCTTCACCAAATGGAAAACATCACAAGTTCCTCATTGTCCCTTGGAACATTGAAAGATGATTGCTTTTCTTGTTTTCTCTTCAACTGTCTCTACTTAGCCTTGATGAGAAAAGATTACATTCTGTATTATCTCTCTAAGCATCACTAACTCATCACGTGGAGCAGTTGATGAGATTCTCTTGATGGCTTGCTCTTGAGAAATGACAATGTGTTGTGGCTGCATAAAGATAAGTTTCACCCCATGGTCACGATATTCCAAACAGGCAGAAGGACCAGCGGTAGTCTGCCATCATCCCACTTTATGTTGGCATCACGTAATAAGGAGTTATGTTTAGAACAGGACAGAAGGCCATTTCTCTAAACTAAGGGTAAACATTTGGCTATTTATCTTTGTAGGTACAGATGAATACTTTCTGCAGTTTTCTCCTCTTGCAGGGGATGGAGTTGGGCTTCTCCTTTGCCAGAAGAGAATGCCGAGAGCAGGATTTTCTAGTTGCAAAGTCTTCACTGTTACAGGAGAGGAAAGGCCCCATTATGACAGTACTATTTTGATTTCTTTTAAAACCTATTCTCATCTTATTCCCAGCCTTCATCTGAAAAAGAAATCCAATAGTAACATGCAAAGACCAGCAATAAGACAGTCTATTTCCTCAGTCTAATAGGATTGACACAAAAGGAAAAGGAATTAGGAATGGAGGGAAAGAGTCAAAATAACCTCAGCTACTTTTTTTAGTTTCAAGATGAACTCCTTTCCCCATGTCAGTTACTGTATATTTATTAGATCTTAGGAATTTATCTTTTAAAAGAAATGAGCCCGTTGACATCTGGAAGCCAACTATATTTGAGCCATGGTAGGTGAACCTTTTGCAACCATAGTGACTTCAATATGTTTTTCTAATAATTCTTCTTATAGGTAACACCCCAAAATCTGGGATACAGTCAGCCCTCCATATCCACAGTGTATGTCTCCAAGAATTCAACCCTCTTTAGTTTAAAGAAATATTTTCTAAAAATAAAAAGTAGGTCTTTCATACAATGGGCACACTTTTACTATGCCATTGTAGATAATTTGACTTGAGCATCCATGGATTTCGGTATTCATGGGCAGTCATGGAACAAAACTCTAGCAGATACCAAGGGCTCACTGTATTTATATTTAGATATTACACAATGGAGAAAGAGAGTGGGATTCCATTGTTAACCTATTAGACAACTTGAATAAATTGGATTTACTTCTGTGTTTACTAATAAACAATTGGTTTACTGGGTTTATACTTGTTGAGAATAACAAATTGGATTAAGGCTGGAATACTGAGTGTGAAATCTCTCTGCTCCGTACATCTTGAATATGTATTCTTAGGGAAACCCAAAGCATGTGTTTCTTTTTGTATCAGAAAGTGATCTTCTGTCAGCAACATTGGAGACTTTTTTCTATTACAATTCATTGGAAGCTTTAGGAGTTCCACCTAGCTCCAACAGACAAGAGTTCTTTGTCCCACCCTGGTCATTCCACAGATATATAAACCCATTTTCCTAGTTCCAACAGACCTCGCCACCTCTGAGGATGCTTGCCATAGATGCAGGTGAAACGTCAGGAGAGAATGCCTCTAGAACATGGCCATATAGCCCGAAAAAACCTACAACAACCCAATGATTCCGGCCATGAAAGCCTTTGACAATAGCCTGTAGGGGGTTGTTTTGTTCTGGACTAAGGCAGGCAGGGAGTTAACATCCCCAGCATCTCTGAGCCTAATCATCCTTCCAGTTTGGGACTTTAAAAATGTTCATATTGAGAAGTCTGAGAAAATAAATGGAGCTTCATCTGGACTTCATTTGTTGGGGAACATCTCAGAAGGACCTTTGGAAGATGCACAGCAGGATGTGGCATTGTCATCAGTGCTAACTAGCAAGGCTCATATGCTGCTTTAACAATGGGCATTACTTCAAGGGAGACCATATGATTGGAATTAGAGTTAATATCATATCCCTTCTCTCTCATTTTCCATCTACTACTCAGTATTTAAGTTTAAAACAAAACAAAATTTGGTGACAACCGCAAAAGTAATAACCATTGCAGGTAAGGGGGAAGAAAAGGACACTTAGGGAAGCCCAACATTAGTGTCACCTCTGGGCAATGTTTCTTCATTTCACTGTGGATATTAGATAGATCTGCTTATACCCTGCAGTTCTTTGTGTATTTCTGATGAAAGCTGATTATGATTTATTGCCCTGCTTATCTTATACTCCCTTTCAGCAAACTTGTCACTGTGGATTATGCTTGTTGGTTCCTCTTGTGCTCGCTACAGTACATGTAATGGAGAGTGAAATTAGGCTAGGTATATCCCTGTTCAATAAAAGGCATAGGGGGAAAGGGTTATCCTTGGGGCTTTTGGAGCTCCTATGTATGATTAAAAATCTCTGCACCGTATGTTTAAGATTAGGAGCTAAATATATATGGTATTACTACATTACCATTAATGTCAGACCTAGGACAAAGCTATAAATGTAATGGTTGAATAGGCCTTATCCAAATGTTTGGGACCAGAAGTATCTCTGCCCTCAGGGAGATGGGGTGGAATGCAAATAAAATTGTTGTTGTTGTTGTCATTATAATTATTATTTGAATCACAAGAAGATGAGTCCACAGCAAACAGATAGAGTATCCCCTAACTAATCTAGTGAGCATATAGCTGCTATCTGTCTGATTAATTAGTCCCATTCTTGAACTGCTTATGCCACTATATATTTCCAGGAAATTTGAAATATTCTAAAATAGTTTCGCCCTTCCTTTCACTCTTCTTTGCCTTATTTTCAGAACTCAGTTCTTAATTGATCCTTAAATTTTACCAAATGTCAGTTGAAGAGTGTATGGATCGGTAATGTACAAAGATTTCTTGACCCATAGTGTATTTCTAGATGTTGCCTAGCACATGATATAGGCCATCTGATAAAAGAAACAAAGCTTGGAAAACAATTGTTGTTTTTTTACGTTCAAGTGAAAAAAGTTTCTTGACCGACAGCTGATATTGAAGCTAATGATTGATGAACTTGACCACACTTCTTTTCCAAACTCATCACTTCAGTGCACATGCCATTTCAGGAGTGTCAGGAATGGAACAGTTTTCTGCAGTGTCCTCAATTGCCCATATACCACAGTATGGGTGTATGGATGGGTATTTTGAAAATTGCTTTATGAAGTTATGAAGAGTGTTGTGTCCTTCATACTGTTGGATTGCAAGAGTCTTGCCCACAAAATAGGTTCAGCTTCTTGGATCTGTCATGTTTTATAGTAGAGTCAGGGTTGGCAAACTTGAAATGCTATACTTTCTGTTTCTTTGTTTGCTTAGCGAGGACAATTAGATCATCTACCATTCAGGCTTCATAGCAGGGACAGACTATACCTTAGTCAGGGCCTGAGAAATTATTGTTTTGGATGATAATCTGCCCCAGTCAACATGACCAACATGCCATGATGGCTAGGGAATCGTAGACAGTGTCATCCAAAAAAGCAACACATCCAGGCTTGGAGCTCAATGGGAGATCACATAACTTGCATAGAGACTATCCCAGAACAGCTTTTGGAAGTATTTGTACTTGAAAACCTGGAAAATTGCTGCCAATCTTACATTAGAAATACAGGGTGAGATCAACCAATGTTCTGACTCAATCTAAGATCACTTCTAATGTTTTATTTCCTCTGGGATCAGTTCGAGGCATTACGAAGAAAAAAGGAGAATGCCATTTCCCATAAATTTGTCCATTGTGTGCTGCAACATATTTTGAGGTTTTGCAAAATAACTTCTTCTGTTAGAGATGAAAGCTGGTAGAAATAGTTCATTATGGAATCAGCACAGTTGCCTACCTGTTTGGATTGTACTTGGCTTTGAGAATTTTCATTGTGAGCATTTGCTGTTCAAAAATTATATTGCACTGCAATGCAAGGATTTACTAATCTGAACAGAATAAAAGAAGGAAATTATCATTTGTCATTACAGACGGGTAGATCATCAAAGGGAATAATCAAACTTTAAATTACAAGTTACACCTAGAATAGACCCATTGAATCAATATATGACTTACGTAAACATTGATTTGTCACATTGCAGTTGTTGCAAATCCAGATTGCGACTAACAGTTGGATTTAGGCCATAGTAGGGGGAAAAGAATGTAAGGTTTAATGTTTCTAAAAAATATGCTGCTAAGATTATCTCTATATGGGAATTGGCTAAAACCTAGGGAGAAACCATTGGCTTATGGCTCTTTAGTGAATTTACTGCTAAGGGAAAATGTAAACCAGGTACATTCTGTTTCAGAGTTAATGCTTTGTTACATCAATGAGCATCGTGAAAAATCTGCATGAGAAATGTCACTAGTATTCTTATCAAACGATAACAAAATAAAGAGATTCTGTTCAGACAGGAAGATCCAAATCCACATTGGCATTTTGCTTCATCAGTAGCAACTTTGAGATGAACAATTGCTCTCCCAAGACACGCTGCCCCAAGAAGTATTGCAGATGTATTTGCTTCTCTTTACATTTTTCACGTTTGGTATGAACACTGTATTCTGAATTCACCTCAAAGTTTCACTTAGATAACATTATACAATGACATTAGCTGTGGCACAAAATTACATTAATACTAATAATAACATCAATAATAATTTGCTTGTTTAGGGTTTTCTCAGTATTGGTCCTCAAAGCAGCTTACAACATATTTTTAAAAAAATCAGATTGCAAACAGAAACTACAATAAAATTATAAATATAAAAATTATTTAAAAGATAGTTTATAAAATTAAAAAAAACAATTTAAAGGCAACATACTAATCACAATTATATCATCAAATGTGAGGACTTTCTAAATCAGAGGTTCCCAAACTTTGGTCTTCCAAATGTTTGAGACTTTAATTGCCAGAATTCCTGATTACTGGCCAAACTGACCAGAGCTTCTGAGAGTTGAAGTCCAAAACAACTGGAGGATCAAAGTTAGGGAATCAATGTTTTAGATGTTTTTGTTCTAGAGGCTTTATTTACCTAATATCATCTCTGAGTAAAACTCTTGAATAACTGCTGTCTCGTAGATACCACAGATCTGAACTCAAAATGTCCAATTGCCCTTATATAGAATTTTCGGAGGCACAACAGTATAAAATAAAAGGATTCATTAAACAGAAGATTATTTACGTAATTTACTTATTTACTTAATAATCTAAATCCTGGCTGACTCTAACTTAGGGAACATCTATACTGTAGAATTAATGCAGTTGGACACTACCGTAACTGCCATGGCTCAGTGCTATACAATTATGGAGGTGGCCTTAGACCGTGAACTCTGGATGGTGTGTTTTTAACCTTTAAATGTATTTTAATTTATGCTTATTATGTTATAATTTTAACCCAAAGCATTTTTAGATGAATAATGTATGTTTCAAGGCACTGTCTCAGTGCCATTTGTAAGCTGCCTTGAGTCCCCCTCCAGAGTAGTGAATGGTGGGGTATAAATAAGGTAAATAAATAAATTATAGTTTAGTGAGACACCAGCATTCTTTAACATATTAATCTAAAGACCTTGTAAAACTACAACTCAAATAATTCCATTGCATTGAGCCATGACAGTTTATGTTATGTCAAACTGCATTAATTCTACAATGCAGATGTGCCCTAACTGTCAGGACCCAGAAGCCTTAAACAACGCCAGACACAAAATAAGAGTTCAAACACAGCTTTATTACACAAAAACGGACCTACAAAGCACTTAACTTCAGTGCTAAGGGTCTCAGGAGTGATTTGGCATCAAAATGGAGACGATACTAGTAACAAAAATATAATCCGGATTATAGCGCTGCCTTATAATCCGGGTTAAACAAAAGGTTGAGCAAACTGCTTGAAAATCAATACAGCACAAAAACACAGTCTCAGAAGCTGGAAAAACGTGGTTTCAAAACTAAGAAATGTTTCTGTCACAAAGTTATAAGAGTTGAAAGTTCAGAAAGCCAAAAACGTAGTCAAACTGGTCCGTGGTCAATCAGTTGGTAAACAAAGGCTGGAACGCTGGAATCACCGAGGAAGCAGGAGTCCAGGAACACATGAAGCTGTAGCCCAGGACCCAAAGTCAAACGTTGGCAGCACAAAGAGTAATGTCCTATAAAGACACTTTGCCTTCTGCGAATTACCATGCAAACAGAGCCCACTTTTATCTCAAAGTTCCTCCTCAGAGCTTGATGAGCTCCCCACCCTCTCATCATCACTCTCAGCTGCCCCCAAACCTGCAGCTGAGTGCCCATCCCTCCATCTCTGCCAACGATTGTCAGGGTTCAGATCCTGCCAAGAGTCCCCTGGTTGCCAATCCCCAGTGAACCCCTCAAATTCCTCACTGGAGGTGGGTTGGTTACAGATGTCCCTTATTTGTTGCACACAGGTCCAATCTAATTCCTCCTCTTGTTCCATATCACTCCCAGACCCAGAACTCCTTTCAAACCCTAGGAAATCTTCATCCTCCGTTGGTGCACAAAGTATTTCCCAAATACGTTTCCTTTGTAATTCCCCCTCAGACTCTGGCTCACGAGCAGCCCTTTTTACACCTCTGCTCACTTCCCCATCCCCCATCTCACAATCAGAGAAGCCTGGAAACGTGTCAGTATCACTTGGGGCCATAATGATTTCCCTAATGCGCTGACGCTGCTGTTCTCCCTCCGACTCCTGAGTAGACCTGCTCTCCCTGCTACCAGAAGTAGCAACTCAACCAACACGCTGAACTACAACACTAGCTCCCTCCAAGTCATATCTCATTCTCATATGCCCAACATTGAGGTTTATAGACTCCCACAATCTCTAGTGCTGATTAGCATGAAAGCTGAGGAACAGATTGTTTAAGCATCTAAGCCCACAATCTCTCTAACTTAAATCTAGATAATTGGTTCTCAACCTGTGGGTCCCTGGATGTTTTGGTCTACAACTCCCAGAAATCCCAGCCAGTTTACCAGCTGTTAGGATTTCTGGGTGTTGAAGGCCAAAACAACTCAGGACCCACAGGATGAGGACCACCGATCTAGATTCCCTCTTTGACCTCCATCTAACATTTTTGACATTCTTTCAAACACTCAACCAAAAGCCAGTCCTTCCCATCTTCTCACACTGTCCTAGCAGATCACTTTATTGCCTTTACAATGCAGTACTTAGACAGCCATACCTTCGCTTAATTTATCTAATAATATCAACAACATTTTTACATAACTCTAGAACATCCAGACACACAAAGTCAGATAGCACTTGACAGAATCTGACAGCAGCTGGTGTCATTTAAATTCAGTGCTTGCCAGTTTTTTAAAAGGCCAAAATAAAAATCAAAATATGCAAGGAATTCTGAAGTCCGCCCATTTCGAATGCTAAAAAAAATTGCTACAAAGGGAGAAGTCACAATGCAAATTCATGTTTATAGTTCTAATAGCAGGATCAAACAATTGGCAAGTTTTAAAAGATCTTGAAACATACACTTTAGGTCTGTGGCGCTAAAGGAGAGTTCTGTAGGTATCATGGGTGATCAAAAAAGACAAATAAATAGATCTTAAAGGAAATGAAGCCTGAACTCTTCTTAGATGCTAAGATAACTAATGCAAGACTGTCATACTTTGGTCATATTTTGAGAATACATGATGTCTTAGAAAAGACACCTATACCTTAGAATTAACACAATTTGATGCTACTTTGAATGTCAGGAAAAAAATACTAGCCTTCTCTGCCAAAGAATGTTGGTGCCTCATCAAACTACAAATCCCACGATTCCATAGCATTGACCCATGGCAGTTAGTGGCACTAATTCTACAGTGTGGATGCACCCAATGATGACTGGTAAGATAGAAGGCAATAGGAAAATAGGAAGACTCTATTATAAGTAGATAAGCAAGAAATCCACTGGGTAAAGTTTGCAAGACCTGAGTAGGGTTCTTGATAACAGGCCAGCTTGGAGGTTTCTTATTCATAGGGTCACCATAAGTTGATATCAAATTGATGACAGTCTAAAGCAACACCATTTCAGCTCTAGGAAACTGCTGCTACCAACTGTTTTGGGCAAGTGAGATGAGTCAGTGATGTGGGATAGAAATTGATAGGGGAGGTGGCTATTAGTACTACAGTACTCTCCTATTCTTCTTCTGTGTTTTCAAATGTGTTGGACAAAGGAATTCTGGGCTAAATGGAACTTGGCTTGATCCAGCATGGCTGTCCTTATGTTTCAATGCAGATCTCAGAGCTGCGGGATATTACAGCTTTATTAGCGATATGCTTTTGAACTCTGATTTAAGCCTCATCGTGCTGCCAAGATGGAGAGTTAAAAATGGTGAACTGTTTCATGAATTATGACAGCTCAGCTCTTGCTGCAAATCCTTTGAGACTGCTTGGTCTTGTCATTGTTCTTACTCTGCCTCATCCTTGGCTTTTTGGCTGTGCTCCTTCATTATATGCTGAAGAACATTTCCTAAACATTTAGCTGTAATTGCTTTTTGAGGAGGGGATGTGGAGATAATAAAGATCATGAAAAAGTTTTTGCCATTAAGTGCTTTTTGACTGTTCCAAGACGGTGCTGACTTTGCCTTGTTCCTTCAGCTGTCTTGGGTAGTAACTTAGGATACCACAGAACTGGAAGAAAGTGCAAATGGCAATCCAAATAATCAAGGGTAGCCTCGATCTGAGGAAAAGTTACATTAGAGCCTTTAGAACAATGGAAAGTAAGGTAGGACATGGAAGGGGTATATAAAACCTCTCCCCCTTCATTATACTAGGACCTGAACATGAAGAACATAAAGAATGGATGATTCAGGGCAGAAAAAAGGAAGTTCTTCACATAGAATGTAATTACACTGTGGAATGCCACTACCCCAAATTGTAGTGATGACTACCAATTTTGATAGTTTTAGAAACAATTAGATAAATATACAAGGGAGAATGCTACCATTGGTTTCTAGTCATTATGGCTATATGTTTCATCCAATATCCAAGAATTCCGAAGAGTTCCTTTTTTGCAGTACAACCACCAGGATCCACCATACTGCTTGGGCAGCAACTATTCTAAAAATTTCAGAGATGTGCTATAAAAAAGCAACTGTTTTGATGTTTTACATCAGTACATATCTGCGTACTACTGAATATGACCTTCTATCATTTTCCATGCATGGGTTTTCCATAAACATTTGATTAGCTATGGTGGGTACATAATGCCAGACTTCCTAGAACTCATATCTCATTGTGTATATTTGTGTATTAGTTGTGTATACTTGCAGGTGGATAGACTATATGGTGTCTGTGGCAACTTCAAATTCTATGATTTTGCAACTGAGCAGAGATCTTCTTATGTACTTGTGCTGGTGCTTCATATTGTTATCTACAGTTGTGTAACCTTCAACCTTCTGCACAATCCATTAATTCTCAGAAGCCTATTTAAACAAAAAGGTCACATTACTAGTTAATGAAATGACAGCAGAGAGAACATCAAGCTAGTCTCATGTAGGAGGGAATTCTAAAACTTGGGAGCAGCTATGAGGAAGGCCCTCTTCCAACGAAGAGATCCACCATATCTATTATCCACTTTAGTATATTCTTTCTTGGTAGATTGTGAAAAGCTTCTGTGCCACAGTGCTTGCTTGTTGGCAAAAATGGCATCATAAAATTAAGGGATTTTTTTACCTGTATTTAATAATATTTATTATTTCTAGGTGCAAAGATTACTGCAGATGCAGACTGTAGCCAGGAAATCAGAAGACGCTTACTTCTTGGGAGGAGAGCAATGTCCAATCTTGATAAAATAGTAAAGAGTAGAGACATCAGACTGGCAACAAAGATCCGCCTAGTCAAAGCCATGGTATTCCCTGTAGTCACCTACGGATGTGAGAGCTGGACCTTAGGGAAGGCTGAGCGAAGGAAGATCGATGCTTTTGAGCTGTGGTGTTGGAGGAAAGTGCTGAGAGTGCCTTGGACTGCGAGAAGATCCAACCAGTCCATCCTCCAGGAAATAAAGCCCGACTGCTCACTGGAGGGAAAGATACTAGAGACAAAGTTGAAGTACTTTGGCCACATCATGAGGAGACAGGAAAGCCTAGAGAAGACAATTATGCTGGGGAAAGTGGAAGGCAAAAGGAAGAGGGGCCGACCAAGGGCAAGATGGATGGATGGCATCCTTGAAGTGACTGGACTGACCTTGAGGGAGCTGGGGGTGGTAACGGCCGACAGGGAGCTCTGGCGTAGGCTGGTCCATGAGGTCACGAAGAGTCGGAGACGACTGAACGAATGAACAACAACAATTATTTGTTTGGTTCTATTTGTTTATCTGATCTGTTGATTGTAATACATTTATTCATTCATGTGAAAAGACATGAAACAGAAATAATTTGTTCATCTGAGCTGGAGTTTCTGAGCTCCCTTACTAATGAAAATGGCTTTTCTATTGTTACAAATACATGTCAGCAGGACAAGAGCAAATAGGCACATGTATATTAATTATCCTGTTGAGACAAAAATATGGTCAATCCGAAGATATTTTAGAATGGCTCAGTGCAGCCGAAAACCCCCGCATAATGATTCAAGGAATGGAATATTTCTTCTCTTTGCTAGAATGAAAAATAAGAATTGATCACATGTTTGGGTTCTCACTGGCAAGAATGAAAGAGATAATACAAAGCAGATGGGCTTTCAAAAGATGAATTTCTTCCCATTCCGAAAAACAAAATGATTTTGGCCATAGAACCCTTCTTGTCTGACTCTTTGTTGTTTGACGCTTTGATCAACAGCCAACTCAATCTTTTGTTCATTTTATGACATCCTAGTCAGAGTCACATGACACCGATAACCACAGCATTGTGGATAATCTCGCTCTGCCACCTCACTCTTTCTTCAAACATCACCTGGGCTCTGATTCCTACTGGTTTGGCCTTGGCTGAACCAGAATTCATCCAATATATTTTGCTTCTTCTGTTGCTATGCGCTTTCAACCTGACTTTGACTTATAAGAGAATACAGAATCATAGAGTTGGAAGAGACCTCGTTGGTCATCCAGTCCAACCCCCTGCGAAGAAGCAGGAAAATCAAATTCAAAGCACCTTCTTATAGGCAAGATTTATTCAGAGGTAGATATTTCCAACAGATACCAGGTACTGTAGGCTATATTTTAGAGGAAAGAAACTAGCAAAACAATTTTGGAGTATTCCTTGTTTGGAAAATCCATGGGGACAGGTAACTTGAAGGCACACAATTTGAAGGCTATCATATCTCCGGGCCAGGCTTCAGTTTTTGTGAGTCATCCCCAAGAAAGAGATGAAAGTGGGAATTCTCTGATTTTGGGGTTTCAGCTCTAAGCAAGAGGAAGGAACTGGGTGCAAATCTCTAGCAATTCTGCTAAAGCATCGTCTTGCCACAATTTGCAAGGCTTTGTTGATTGGTTGCTGCAACTTACAATACTACGTAGCCTGACTTTGGATGTAGGGTACTCTTGGCCCTCTTGGGCAAAACCCAGCTAATTAAGCTGTATTAGGCCAGCCAAATTATTTTGGTACATAAAATAGGAAATGTGGTAAGCGCATTTCCTGAAAGTAGGAATACAGTTGTTCCTCCACATCTGAAGGTTTGTCTTTTGCAGATTTGATGATTTATGGATTTGATATAAAACATTATCTTCAGTAGTCTGTAGGTCCTCCAGGGTGGCTTTGTGGTCAACATTTTCTTGTCATACAAGAGGACCTAAAGGTTTCTAGAGAGAACACTTCTCTAAGGATCTCAAAGGATACAATCATATAGTCAGGGAGACAGTGTATCATGGTGGTACTGGAATCTTCTAGTCTCACTAGGTGAGCTTCAACCAGACACACATTGCAAAATGCACACAGTCTAATCTGCCTCACAAGGCTGCATTGAAGATATAGTAGGAAAAGGGAGAGCCATTTAGGGCATCTTGTGTTCCTTGGGGGGGGGGGGGAATCAGGATATAAACAGATACTGTAAGTTACACTCTTTTGTCCTTTCATGACATCCAAAATTTGCTGTCTTGGCCAACCACCACACTCTGCCTAATAGTAGGGCCAGTCAGGTCTGGATTTTATCATCTTAGCACCTAATGCACAATGAAGTAATGCCCAAGTATGTGAAACTCATACATTCATCCTTTATTACTTTTCAGTTTCCTTCCTCTGCATTTTACCTTTGAGAAAACTTTATAAGTCTGTATTTTAAACTCCTTGGGTAGGGACCTATTATTTTTTTCTCATTTTTCCTGTAAATGTACTGATGGTGCTGTGTCAATGAATCACCATCCTTGTGAATAGCATATAGCCAAAAAACCTACGAAAGGAATGGGAAATAATGTGGCAAAGAGAGCACTTTTTCAGGGCTGTGTATTATCCCTGTGGAGATGTAGGTGAAAAATTTCAACTACAATGGCTGTTGAAACACCTGAGCAACTGCCTCTGAATCTTTCTGTAAAAAGTTCCTATGATCCTTGTAGGCATAGCAACAGATTGATTATTCTTTATAAAAAAGTAACAGGACTAATTGATTCCTCCTCTTGACGGTACTCCTCCAGATAAGAACGCTTGTAGGAGAAGAGAACAGTATTTTAGAAGGTATCACTCTCCCATCCTCCTCCTGTTTCAAGTTATCTAGAAGAGTGCAGTGGCCATGGTTTGTTTATTGCAAAAGACAAAAAAAAAAAAAAACCCCTCCACCAGTCTTAAATTCAATGCCACAAACTTCAGAAATGGCAGAAGAGAGTCACAAATGGGAATTCAAGACACTGCAGTCCAAAATCTTTTGTTTAATTGTTTTCATATAATTTTATTGCAAAGATATGAGGAATGGAGAAAAGTACAAGAGTGGATATAGAACAGGGGCATTTAAAATCTAGCATCTTTTCTTCCATTGTTATCTAATACAAAAGGGTTTCTATGATGTTAAGAAAGGAAAGGGGGGGGGGGGAGAGAACATTTCTTTTCTAATCATAGAATCATAGAGTTGTAAGAGAGCTTGTGGGCCATTCAGTCCAACCCCCTGCCAAGAAGCAGGAAAATTTTGTTCAAACCACCCCAACAGATAGCCACCCAGCCTCTGCTTAAAAGCCTCCACAGAAGGAGCCTCCACCAAACTTCGGGGTAGAGAGTTCCACTGCTGAACAGCTGTCAGTTAGGAAGTTCTTCCTAATGTTCAAGTGGAATCTCCTTTCCTATAGTTTGAAGCTATTGTTCTGCATCCTAGTCTCCAGGGCAGCAGCTTGCTCCCTCCTCCCTATAACTTCCCCTCACATATTTATACATGGCCATCATGTCTCCCCTCAGTCTTCTCTTCTGCAGGCTAAACATGCCCAACTCTTTAAGTTGCTCCTCATAGGGTTTGTTCTCCAGACCCTTGATCATTTTAGTTGCCCTCCTCCGGACACATTCCAGCTTGTCAATCTAAAACAGAAGAATAAAAAAAGTGGGTGGACAGTGTTTCAAAACAAAGGAGGTAGAAAGGTTGAGAAATGGAAAATAGAAAGCCCTAATTAACGGATTCTACCCTGTCTCTGTTGTCTTAATCTTATTCAAAAAATCTATCCCTTTTGTCATAAATCTGGTAGATTAACTTCCCAGGATCCCTTGGATATCACTGGGGATCCTGTTATCCTTGTTACTAACTTCTCCATTTTTTTCCTTTTCTTGTTATTCCCACATTCCTGCACTACTAATTTTCTCTTAATGCTATAAAAACCATTTTTAGTTTCTTTTCTTCTTTTAAATAGTTAATAAAAGGATGTTGTTTTGTTTTTGCACTGTCTTTTGTCTCCTAGCCCCTTGGAAATCCTTGCCTTCTATTCTGCACACATTGCCCTTTAGATTCCCCGCTATCCTTCCCTGTTGTTTAGAAACTTCCCTGCTTTTAGAAACTGACAAGAGCGGGCTTTCAACAGTGTATTTGTAACTATGTTATTAAATGCATTCTGAAATGAATGTGACATTAACAAGCAAAGGACAAAATGAAGAACTGAGAACCTGACGTTTGCCAAGGATATAGAGCAATGGTTCTCAACCTGTGTGTTTTGGCCTTCAACTCCCAGAAATCCTAACAGCTGGTAAACTGGCTGGGATTTCTGGAAGTTGTAAGCCAAAACACCTGGGGACCCACAGGTTGAGAACCACTGATATAGAGGGCAAACCCTAGCATGGAAGGTAAACTACATGCTTTGCAATTCAGAGGGCCCAAAATTCAAATCCTGGCTTCTCTATTTAAGAGGGAGGTGATGGAAATTATCTCGCTAAATATCCTGAAGAACAGTTGCAGTTCAGATTTTTAAAAATTGAGCTAAAATGGCGAATATGGATTTCAGCATCAGCACCCCTTCTGTTCCCTGAAGGAATTTACAATTGCAATTGTAAATTGCATTATGCACATTAGAAACGAGGAATGAAAATTGACAAAAAAATAGCTCAAATCACAGCTCTCTCAAGTAGAAAGGTTAGAAGAAAATTTGGCTTACAACTGAATCACTCACAAGAAATATCATTTCATATAGAGCAAAATTATAGGAGGAACCACAATCATTTAAGTGCAGCAATGACTATCAACTATTGTATTGGAACTGATTGTTTGGTGTGTAAATATGAGACCTAGAGTTTTGATTATTATAGTTGGGTCAACCCATATCCAGGTTGTATAAAACATTGTGTTGAATTATCTTCAGGGATATTTTATACCCCTGTGGCAATTCCAGTTTATCACAGGGTACAAAAATGTGTGAATTCTGCAGTAAAGCCTAAATCTGGGAAGGGACAATGTACCATATGGCTGGAAGAGAATTCTGCATTTTTCTTCTGTCTTTCTGGCTGTGATGATAAAGTGTCATGGATGTTGCAGCAGTTTACTGCAGTCAGATTTGAGGAAGGTTCTCGTAAATATATTCAGGATAAGATTGCATGAGGTGAATTATTGACCTGCCCCTGACTTTTGTCTTCCAGCATCAAACAGTGTTGTCACCATTTAATGTGTCTCAAGAGACTTGCAGCCAAACCTGCTGGCGTGATACTTAAGGCAGCTTGCAGAAGCAAACCACCCTCAATCCTCGATCGATGAATTGTAGGGTCAGCAACCTGCCAAGATGTCACCAGAAACCAGCCACCTCATCTAGTATCCACTTACATGCATGAGAAACTCTTCAGACAAAGGCAATGGATGAAGTTCTGGTGATATACTTATAGCTGAGGGCTGGTGCAGTGTCTGGAAAATGTGTGCCAGTGAACCCAACAGCAGAGTCCAAGCGTGAAGGTGGCATTGCCTTTCCTAGCAAATACAAAACTCAGATTTTGGGACTGATTAATCCTTATATTTAATACACTGTAGAATAGTCCTCCAGCCAAATTGAGACCTTGCCTGTAGTGCAACATACCCGATAGCTTATTTTTGTGTTGAGTAAGTGTCTTGTTGCTACCATACTTCTTTCAAAGCTGGGAAATGTATTGTTTTGAAGTAAAATTCCCAATGCCTTGGTTGGCATTGAGGATCTTGGAAGTTGTAATTGTAAAAAGCATCTATAGTGAGTGCAGAAAATGTCAATTTTAACAAGAAACTACAGTTCCATGATAGAATTGCATGCATAAAGTCTGAAACTCAATCTCTGCCATTTAAAAGACTGAAAATGGCAATTCTATGTTCTAACCAGTTCAAGAAAACACTTTTGATTGGCATGGCAATATTGACAAATCATTCAAGGTCCATGGTTAGAACTCATACCTTGGATTTAGAAGATTCTGTGTTCGAGCTCTGCTCTTTTTAGCCTTTGATATTTTGTAGGTGAAGAAATGGAACAACTTTACTTGTCTGGGACTACTGGCAAGCTCTGTTAGTCTTCTGTTACTAGATGTTTGAATTATTTCTTCTTTTATTAAATTGCTATCTTCCCTTTCTGCCAAAAATGGCACCCAAGGTGCCATAAAATTCAACAATAAGCAACAAAATACAAATAAAAAGTCACAATAAAACAAATTAAAAGTACAGCTGCAGAACATCAATAAAAATGAAATAACAGTAGCCAGTCAGTTGAAACTTCTTTATCAACAACCCAGTTTAAAGATCAGTAGCTAGTGTAACCAAAAATTCCAAGGCTGTGGAATGGCTAGTAATTGCTGGAGAAGAATAATATGTTGTTCCTTGCCAACACTCCTAATGCTCAAATCTCTGATGGTAGCGGTGGCAGTATATAAATCAGAGCCTATCCAGAAGTTTGGAAAACTGGGACAAGCCTATAGGAAAATGTTTTATCTCAAGTTTTATGGGTTTGTGTAATAAATAAGACATCACCACTGATTTTGTTCTCAAAAGAGGCAACAACAGATCAATTTTCTTCCTGCTCTGAAAAAAAATCTAATAACCAATCAGTTTTAAAGCCTACTCTTTCTGAACTTATTCTTCAAGAAATCCACATATTGTTCTGCACTGAAAGAATCACTTTCTACATAGGGAATTCAGTTTTCAGTGCAATTTAACTTTATGCAAACTTTGCAGGGAAAGTTCTAAACTGGAGCATTTTCTGTATAGAAAATGGTTTTTTTCTGCACAGAAAGTAATATATTCATACCAATTTTTCTGTGCAGAAAAAAGCAGTTTCCTGCTCAGAAACGGCTGTTTTCTGTGCCAAACTACCATGCGTAAATTTTGGGCAAACTAAGTCTTCAATTGCAAATATATTCTTGTTAGTTCAGTGGCGCAGTGGGTTAAAGTGCTGAGCTGCTGAATTTGCCAAACGAAAGGTCGCAGGTTCAAATCTAGGGAACAGCGTGAGCTCCCACTGTTAGCCCAGCTTCTACCAACCTAGCAGTTCAAAACATGAAAATGTGAGAAGATCAATAGGTGCTGCTCTGACAGAAAGGTAGCAGTACTCCATGCAGTCATGCCAGCTACATGACCTTATAGGTATCTACGGACAACTCCGGCTCTTCGACTTAGAAATGGAGATGAGCACCAATCCCCAGAATTGGACCACAATGTCAAGGAGAAACCTTTACCATTACCTAGCTCAGTATTTTCTCATCAGGGCTTTCTCAATACTTGAAAAATGTTTATGATCATTTCCCAAGTATTTTAAAACATTGTTTCCATCCCTACAGATGGAACCAGAATTTTTAATGGGATAATCCTGAAAAGTGTTGGAACAAGGGAGTCAAGCATTCCAGATAAATAGTATGGCTACAACATTCTGGACCACTGAAACCTTCTGAACAGAGCCACTTCCAGACAAATATAGGGAAGACAATTTTGAATTTGCAATCTCAAAATATATTGCCCAAAGGTGGGGGGAGGCAGATGATTGTAAGGAGAAGAAAACAAGCAAATCCAAGCACCAGTTTTCAAATCTGTAAATGCTGGTCAGAGGTCATCTACAATATAAAAAGTTCAAGGAGGGACAGAACCAAATGCCAGATCTCTTAGCAAAGCCAATGACACAAAACTACTTTTCTTCTCTCTTTCTGCTTTGACTTGATTCAAATTTTGGCAACAAACTGGGATATCTAGTCCCACATTGGCCTCTGCTGTACAAAAGAGGGATAGGTGAGAGGCAAGTGGAGCAGTACATAACCTTCATTTTAACCACTAGTTTTTCCCTGCTATCTTTCCTGCTGTTTGTGGCTTCCCAACTTCCCTGTTAAACAGTTTTCCTCGTTAAGTGGGACAGTGAACAGGTTGAGAGAGAGGCTGGAAGAACAAGTGGCAAATGAGGTCCTTTTCTACTACATATATCAGTGGCAAACATAATGCACAGCTTTAGATTTTTTCTACCAAACATCTAGTTTCAGTCTGTTCGAGATTGGGGGTGATGGGAGCATACTTGTAGATGCATACTCCAGCCTTGTGCATATTTTCCTTCTTACAACCTTTTCCTAGAAGTATGGACAGACAATTTACTTTCTTTTGTTGCTACATATTCTAGATTCAATAATTTGGTAAGACTTTGGGGGAAGAGTGAATAATCAAGAAGTCTCAGGGTATAAACTAAGGGTGCCTTTCCTGCTAGCTTTATGACCAGCTTTTGGCTTGCCAAGTATTGGTTTGACTTGGTCTTAACAAAGAGGCTAAAAGGAACATGGACAGGTTGAAAGCAAGCTGTAACTCTAACTCATAAATAGTGTTGACCTGGCCAGTGCTGGCACACCAACAAGCTCATTTGGGGAATCATCTTGGAACATAATAGGGGCTACTTTGCAAGCTCCCGTCCCTACAGAAAATGAGAGGACCCTCCAAATGTTTAGTATGAGTGCTCCCTTTATTCCTTATCATATACTATGGTGATTGAGACTTCTGGGAGCTGAACTCCCAAATATCTGGACAGCCAAAGACTCCTCATCCTTGCTGTAGAGGCATAATCAAAGAGGCCTCTACACCATCTTTCTTTCCATGGTGTTCAATATTCCCACTGAAAGTAATTGGACTTTGGCACGATAGTGTTGCTACCATGCAATCTTGTGTATGTCTGCTGAAAAGTAGGTCTTGTTGACTTTGCAAGACCTCATAACCTCTGAGAATGCCTGCCATAAATGCAGGTGGAACATCAGGAGAGAATGCTTCTGGAACATGGCCATACAGCCCAGAAAACTCACAACAACCCACTTGTCGACTTTACTGGAAGTTACTTTCAAATAAATGAGAGAGGAATCATTGTTAACTGTTATCAAATCAACTTCAACTTATGGTGGCCAAATGAATAGGAGACATGGAAGTCCCCCTATCCTCAACAGTCCTGCTTAGGTTTTGCAGATTCAGGGACATCTCTTCCCTGATTGATCCTGTCCATCTAGAACAGTGGTTCCCAGCCTTTGGTCCTCCAGTTGTTTTAGACTTCCACTCCCAAAAATCCCAGCCAGCTTTTCAGCTGTGAGGAAATGTGGGAGCTGAAGATTAAAACACCTGGAGGACCAATGGTTGGGAACCATGGATCTAGAATGTGATTTTCCTTGCCAAGCATTATTGCCCCCTCTGAGTCAGTGTTTTCCCATGATATGAGCAAAATACGACAGCTTCAATGTAATCATCTTGTTTTCTTGGGAGATTTCTGGCTTGATTATCTGCAGGACCGATCTATTTGTCTCTATAGTAGTTCTCGGTATCTGCAGAACTCTTCTCCAGCAGATTGGAGTACAGTCTTACAATGCAATCTTAGATATGAAGGCACCCCATTGAGTTTAATGATACTTACTCCCTTGTAAACAAACAATCATTTAACAACTTATTCTACTTGAGGAACTTCTCTTACTTTTAAAAATATATACCGTACTTTCAGAGTGAATGTCATTTTTGTTTTCATTCCTGTTGAGACTGTCTAGAGTAATACAGACATAGCCCTGTTTAGAGTAGACAACCGTCATTACTAACTTGGTCAATTATATTCAATGGGTCTGTTAGGAATTGTGGGAGTTGAAGTCCAAAATACCCAGAGGGCCGAAGCTTGCCCATGCCTGGTATAAATGTATCCTAAGTCTTGGCTCACATCACTCATTCCAATTTTTCTTAAAGTGCAGCCTCTATATTTAATTCCAAATAAATTGTTTAGCATGCTTACATTTTGTCATGTAGAATAAAATGATTTTATAAGATACTTTGTTTTAAGCATTGTGTTGACAACACAAATTATTATGAAGTTATTATTCTGGAAACAAATGGCTTGTAAATGTGTTCGGTATCACTCATTTAAATTTTATGGGTTGTTGAAATAAGTATGCAAATTGCCTTATAATTCTCAGCCTCGTGACACTGTGGGCGACAGATGCCAGAACTGCACTTCAGAAATAATGCATAGGCAGACACCCACATATAGATGGATCCTAACAATCCCACAGCCTTGATTTGTTGAGCTCCACTACTCTTTGGAAGATGGTGTTTGTGGCCTGTCTTTATTACTACCCAGCCGCGTTTCCCTTGCAATTATTGAAATTGATGAGCGCATGAAAATACATTATCAAGAACTGTAAAAATGAAATCTATTCACAGGGAAATGTAGCAATGATGTTTTTGTTTTTGGCTAGACCATTGAGCAGGTATTCCATGGAGTTTTATGCTGGCTTAAAATTGATCCCCGCCTAGCATTAGTAGACATTACTATTTAAAAACAATATTTTACTAAACAACAAAAAGTAATTTTATGTTATAAAACACATAAGGGAAAAATGACATAAAAATATAAAATAAACCGACTAAACTACAAAAAACTAAAGTAAAATAGAAAAAAATAAAAATGGGAAAGAAGAAACACATTTCTTCCAAGCATCCCCATTCCTTACAAGTCATTTAAGGTCAAAGGAGGGAGTTGCATATCTTCCAACATTTCACTGTTGCAAATCAGGATATATGTAACTAAGTCAAGAAAAGGGTAAGGGTTATGATTGAGGAAAAACACACATTTTAAGCAGGGAAACCTTAGGATTTATGTGCTGAGTTTAAGAGAAGTAAGACATTGCCCCCTCTTGTCTTGTCATACTTTCTGAATTTAATTGACTGCCTAGATCAGTGGTTCTTAACCTGTAGGCTGCAGACCACCAGTGGGCTGCGAGGATGAAAATCTGGTCTGTGAGCCTCTTTCCTCTTTATTTATTTTATTTATTTTATTTATTTTATTTCTACTCCTTTCATGCTGCCTGCCACTCCTTCCCTGTTGCTGACCATGGCATATGTTCTGTATCAGAAACTAGAGCTGATGTGGTCTATCCGATGCAATTTTCTGAATCAGCATCCCAAACCAAATCTAAAGTTGAATGTTAATTGAATGTTTTAACTATTGTGGTTATTGTTGTTATGTATTTTATCTGTTGAATTGTTGGCATCGAATTGTGCCAGTTGTGAGCCGCCTTGAGTCCCCCCTAGGGGGTTGAGAAGGGCGGGGTAGAAGTGCCCAAAATAAAGTTTACCAAAAACTGATTTGTAACCTTTTTGGTACTAATGTAGGAGAGTGATCCGTGGTCAAAGTGGCCCCTGGTCAAGTAGTCTCTGGTCAAGTGGTCCCTGGTCAAATTGGGAACCACTGGCCTAGATACTTCTGTGCTTTGAGTCCATTTGTTGCAACTTAAGTAAAGCAAGGACAAAAAGGGAAAGTAGAATAGGAGAGGATTAACCAGGGCTACCCCTACTGAACTGGAGTGTGTGTGTTGTGCATGTATAATCCACCAAAAACCTGGGGGGTGGGGGCAGTGGCTAATGCAACCCCTAACCTCTGATACACTGCATCTACATTGTAGAATTAATAAGGTGGATACTTTTTCAACTGCAATGGCTCAATTCTATGGAATCATGGGGACTGTAGATTTGCAAGGTCTTGAGATTTCTCTGCCAAAGAGTGTTGGTGTCTCTACAAACTACAAATGTGTAATTCTACAGTGTAGATCATGCATGGGCAAACTTGGGCTCTCCAGGTGTTTTGGACTTCAATTCCCAGAAATCCCAGCCACCTTACCAGCTGTTAGGAATTGTGGGAGTTGAAGTACAAAATACCTGGAGAGCTGAAGTTTTCCCATGCTTGGTGTAGATGCACCCTATGTCTAGATCTATGTGGCTTCTGCAGTAAATGTGACCACAGCTATAAACATTTCTCATTCTCATTGAATGGAATTTAATGCCACCTCTAGTTGTTAACCTCACACCTTTCCTGCTGCAGCTAAGAAATATTGCGGAGCCTATTTCCGCATCCTCCATCATATCCTATTGTATCGTAGCCTCTTCCTTACTTTTCTCACCTTTAACCATCAGCTTTTTTTCTCTCCTCCTCCCTCTCTCCACTTTTCTCAGAGGAAATGGATCCTTCCCCTGCAGTGCGTTCTGAATATCTGGTCTCAGGGATTCGGACTCCTCCTGTCCGACGGAACAGCAAGCTAGCCACACTGGGCAGAATCTTCAAACCATGGAAATGGAGGAAAAAGAAAAATGAGAAACTAAAGCAGACATCAGTGGGTAAGTGGTTTGGCCAAGAAATGCTTTATGACAAAAGAAGCCACAGTTTACTTGATTGTCAGCTGTATTTAGCAAATAAGAGAAATGATGATTCATGCCTCTTCATTTAGCAAACGAGATATATGTTGGTTCATTCCAATGGAAAAAAAGAGATAAATGTGATATGTTACAAGATCAAGCTTCATGAGAAACTCAGTTTTTGCTTTTAAATCAGATTTCTAATCCCTGGCACTTTTATAAATATATATATAAATATATGGAGTGCATTGAAATTCTAGAAACATAGAACAAATTACTCAAAAACATGGTAGTCAGAGAAAGTAACCTTATAGTATCCCATGTAGCTTCAAATCCAGCCCAATAGCTATGAGAAGTTGAAATAAGTACAAGGATTAACACAAACACAAATATCCACAAATCCACTTTAGACATTCTTACAAGCAGCTTTGGAGCAATCAAGGCTTTACTAAGTAGCTCCATGGTAAGTTATGAATTGAAATACTATATCCTGTGTACAGTTTGTTTGTTTTGGCCTGTCACAGCAGACTTCTTCCATCCAGGTTCCTATTCCCCTTACATCCCCCACCTCACACTCTGGTTTTCGTAAGCAATTATAGAGGTCACAAAAGGGAAAAACAAAAAAGAAAAGAGCAAATCTGGTTTCTGGAAAGAAGTTTTCTCCTGTTAAAGAAAAGCCTTTGGGAATAGAACATATCACTTTGAAATAGGGACATACATCTCCATGTTCTTTGTTCTCACAGCCAAGAATAAATAATTACTGCAGTATTGTCCTTTCTGGATGAGAACACAAAAGATTTTGGTGCCATTCCTAATTTCACTCCTGTACTTTTGAAAGTATTCATCTGTAGGGAAATACCACCTTTTTTCCTACATGAACATGCTTTCAGTGCATACAAACATGTTTTAATGCAGAAAATAATATGTCTTTCTCTGCAAAAACAACCCCGTGCTTTCCTTTCTACAAACAAAACATGTTTTTGGCACAGAAGTACATGTTTTGAAAAAAAAAACTATAGAAAGATTTTTTTTCTCTTCAGAAAACACATATGTGTGCAGAAAAGTCACATGGACTTCTCCACAGGTGAATCCTTCTCAAAGTGCAAAGAAACTTCAGTAGGTTTTGGCTCCCTGTTCTCTTCCCAATGGAAAAATATAGGAAGAAAACCCAATTTTTGGGTGATAAATAATACCAAATTAACATTATTTCCAGCCAATTAAGAAATACATTGAATCTCAATTCCATGGGGTCAGACTTGGTTGAGAGACCACCAGAGAATAGTAGGTATCTTCAGTTAAAGCTAGGAAAGAATCCCACCTGGAACCATAGTGAACTGCTGCCAGTCAGAGGTCACAACACTATATTATATGAACCAATGAGCTGAGTGAGTAGAAGACAATTTCCTATGCCAAGCACTACAAAATTCATGTTAACATAGGATATAACTTGCTGGATAAATTTTAATGTAGCACATAATCAAGTGGGGCTTCTGCAAATTCCCAGACAGCACTATGGTGTTTGTATCAATGGGTTGCCATCTTAATTACAGGAGAAATGGCCATAATAGGAAGCCCTTGTGTGGACCACTGGGTGTTAGTTGCTACTGGCATCATGGTTGCGCCCAACATCATGCATTAAGAGAGATATTTTCTTGAACACTAGAGTGTTGTATGGAAACAAGTTCAACCTCAGTCTCAAGCCCTCTCCTTTTACTCCCACGGAGAGGGACATACCCAGGAAGTTGTGCCAGTTCACATGAGAGCTTGGGAACATTGCTTTTGGATTACATATTCCAGAATCCTGTATCTGACACGATCATTATAGTCCAAACAGGTAACTTTTCAAAGCTCTGGTTAATACTCCAGTGTACCTTTCACAGTTGGGTGTCTAGCATAGTTTTTAAAACAAATCAAAACACAAGCAACCATGTGGCTCAAATGTCCTGGCAAGCACTGGCTATTCATGGATTGTGCTTTAACCACATTGGGACCATTGAAGTATGGATTGCTTAAAGAAATAAGATAAATCACAAACACTTGGCTTTCCTGGTTGTTGACAACAACTCTAATTCTGTAATTAACTTTCACGTCTCATGGCCACTTATGGGCAGGCACATGAATTTTTACATCTTGTTTTTAAAGCTATCCATAGTTATAATAGTTCAATACTTGTTAACACAGTTCTGTACTTGTTAACACAGCTCTGAGTCGCCTCCAGGCTGATATGAGCGGGGTAGAAATAATGCAAATAAATAAATAAATAAATACTTGATCTCAAGTAACCTTTTCCCAGTACTTGCTTCTATATCCAGTGCCTATTTCTATTCCCCATCAATGTCATCAGTAAAGGTTGGTTGGTAAGAGGACAATTGGATTCATTAAAAAATGAACACTTTCATAGATTTATTTTATTATTGGTTTGTTCTGACTAACATAATGCCTCATGGATTAAATTGATTCTGGTTTTCAATATATCTGAAATTAATATATTAAATATTAGTTTTTATATTAAATGTTAATTATTGTTTGTATCTTACTGGCCATTTTAATAACTTCTTAATTTAACAAGTACATGTTTTTTTCTGTAATGATTTCACACTAACAATTTAGCATAAATGAATTAGTACTAACTTCAGGCTCTAAATCACATGGTCTTTGAATTTTGGTTCAGTCCTTTCAACAGACTGGAAGAGAGGCAAGGGGTACGATTCACTGACAAAAAGCCAGACCAAGTCTCATGTTTGCATAGACACTTTAAGTCTCTTTTATGGAGAGAAAGATCAGGGTAAACACAAACATAAATGTGACCCATTGAATATGGACCAGGGCCCCTTCCACACAGCTGAATAAAATACCACATTATCTGTATTGAACTGGAATATATGGCAGTGTGAACTCAGATAACCCAGTTCAAAGCAGATATTGTGTGATTTTCTGCTTTGATATTCTGGGATATAGGGCTGTGCGGAAGATCCTAGGAAAATTCATAGCCTGACCCTATGACAATGTCACTTCATCCCTACATATGTTTGTTCGGATTTTGTTAATGAAAGGGAGAAATACAAACATTATGAAAACATAATGCAGTTTTACTGATGCAGAAGGGGAAAAAAACTGCATTTGCTTTTCACCTCTGTGTCATATTCATGCTGGACATCTTTCACCCCTTCATGCAAGCTTCCTGTACTTTTCATTTCCATGCACTGTCAGCTTTAATGTTCCATGTTGATCATGCTCACCCCCTTTTTGCAGTGTTAGAGAAGAGGACAACCTCAAGGCAAGGCCGGGACGAACTAATTAAGAAAGGCCTTCTGGAAATTATGGAACAAGGCAAGTGAAAGCAACCTTCCTGTTTTTACCCCCTTTGCCTTTTTGTAAGCACCTGGAAGGGGCTTCTCTATGAGCACAAAACAGCAATGATGAACCAGTTGCTGTTCAGCACCAAGAACAGGGCTGGTTGAATACTTTTTGCTGCCTGAGGCAAATGAGTAAATTCCTCCCTAATCACATCACTGTGTTATTTTGGCATCTGAGGCAGAAATTCTTAGATGTCCCTTTCTTTATCCCTTGCAGCAAACATGCAATTGAAATGAATGCCCTTGCATGATACTGAAGATCTGCTCCCTGAGGTAGTTGCCCCACTATGCCTATTGCAAGGACGCTTTCCTTTTTACGATCCCAGTTTCCCCTTTACCTGTCATGAATTGATTACAATAAATTATATGTTCTATTCTACAGAAATCCATGCAGTAGATATTATGTGACTATTGTGTTGGAATATTTTTTCTCAGAGCCTTATGCCACATTCCCTCTTTTGTTCATACTGAACACATACTGATTCAAGTATATTCTTTAAAACTCACCCAAAAACACTAAAACTTTCCACAACCAATCTGCTTTTTCAAACTTTGAGTGAGGCCTTCCTAAATAAAGGTGTTTCGTTATATCCAAAGCTTTCTTTAAGGGATTTCAGCCAAGAAGTTCTTCTTCTTTCTACACGTCTCCGCCCATGTGTTGCACTTTGAATAATCAGCTGCAAACATGTATGCTTTCCATTTCTCATATTTTGACCAATGTATTCTAGCTTTCTGCGTTTTCTTAATTTTTTTCATTCTCTGCAATATTGGCTGGTCACCTCCTAAGTCCAAGATAGTCTTCAGATTTATGTGATAACAAACGCTTCTATCATTTTGTGCCAGTTTATGTTAAAGGTATGATTTCATCCTGCATTGGTTCCCAACATTTTTTTGACCAGGGACCACTCTCCAACATTAGTACTGAAAGGGTTACAAATCAGTTTTTGGTCAACTTTAGAGTTGGTTGGTTATTTGGGGTGCTAATTCAGAAAATTGCATTAGATAGATCACATCAGCTCTAGTTTCTGATACAGAACATATTCCACCCAGTAGTTGCCATATTCTCATCCACAGGAAAAAAAAAACATATTGAATAATCTAGAGTTGATGTGGTAGTAGTAATCTTTTGTGGTAGTCAGTCTCTCCCCTCCCAACATCCCCATTGCCTCAGCACTATAAGAGAGTTTTGTGAGACCAGTTGCTCTCGTTGCTGTGTGGTTTTGAGGCAATGGTGTAGTAATGGTGAGGCCGCTGACCATATTTTCATCCATGCAGGCCACTGGTGGTCCATGGACCACAGGTTGGGAACCACTGCTGCATATTATACCCGAGAATGCATAATGTTGTACAAAACACATTCCCAATTCTAATAAGCTTTCATTGTACATTACATTTGTCATATTGAAATGGCTGTTTGAGGCTACCTCTGTTCTACCTTTTGTTATGATTACGATTTCACTGCTTATTCGACTAGATCCACAGTATACATATTGGTCAACATGCTCTACACTTCCATTTTGGAATGCTGGTAACATTTCTTGGACTACTTGAATCTTACCCAAAGTATTTAAGTTTTATAACATGATCTTGATTTATTTCAACTTTGCAGACCTTCTAAGCTATCAACCAATAATATTGTATATTTGCTTATCAAATAAAACAAAACACGTTGAGATTGTATTTTGTTTTATATTTCTTTTTTGAAAGGTGAATAGGAAAAAATAGGTGTTATGTTTCTTTTCTGCCTTTGTTATAGTCATGTGTGCCAATGAACGCTTCAAGTGAGTAAATTTACAGTGCAATGCAGCTGTCAAGTCAGGAGAGAGTGAAAAATGGGTTGCCAAGAGCAATCTAGCACAAGCCATGCTATTCCTTGCCAGCACAATGGACGCCTTGGGTCTCGAGGGGTTACTTTATGGTTTTCATAATGCACACCATTTATTAACCTCCACTTAAATTTTACACACAATGCCTTTTTTAAAAAAAAATAACCTGTTTATAAGCCTGTTCTAATTAAATTAAAAACATGCAGAATTTTCATCCTAATCTTTTCTAATCAGGCCTTATTCCAGTGCAATAATTTAGAGTTGTCAGATCCGCAATATTGTGCTAAGCAGAGTGCATTAAATCCTAGAAGTCCCTTGAGCTTCTGTCACACCAGAGTGATGGCACTGTTATTCAATGTGGGGTGCTTGATCCCCCTCCATTTCTCCTTCTAATTGGATCCAACACTTAATGAGGTGTGGGTGGGTAGGGGGATAAGAGATCGTTTCCACATCAGGTTTAAATGCTCTGTTGCAATGCTTACAGTCCCAAGAGAAACATTTGAGCGAGGCCATGAACCCTGGTCCACAGCGTGCCAATCACATATTGCAATACCTCAGTTGAATGATGTAGTCTTACCAGAATATGGTATAATGGTGAAGACTGTGAGCTGAAAACAGGGAAACACTCAGTTCTAAAAAATATCAGGCCTCTTCCACACAACTGAATAAAATCCCACATTATCTGCTTTGAACTGGGATACATGGCAATGCGGGCTCAGATAACCCAGTTCAAAGCAGATATTGTGTATTGTTCTGCTTTGATATTCTGGATTATATGGCTGTGTGGAAGGGCCTCTCACCTTGGTTTTGGACTCACTTATTAGAGATAATTAGCAAGCCAGCCCCTGCTCTCATTTGCAATGGAAATAGAGTCTACGTATTTGGAGGAATGCTTCTTGTTCATGCTCTTAGATCCACAATTGAGGTCCATCTCATTTTCCCACTATTTCCCTCAGTGGTCTAGACAAATAATATTAAGTGATGGCACAAGTTAAGCCGGTCTCTGTGTTGGTATGCTACTCTGATCTTGGTATGCCATACTTGGTCCTAGTGAATGGTCAGGGGGTGGGGGAGGTAAGTGGGTACTAATGCCTTGCCTTAGCAATACTGATTCAACCTGAGCCTTCATAATATTAATAGAACTTGTTGTGCTATTTTTAAGGGTTATTGAAGTGAACACATATAGTTTTAAGCCAGGCATGTAGCCGGGGGGGGGGGGGGGGGCCTCGGGGGGCTTCAGCCCCCCCCCCCCCGAAATTTTCATGGTGGTTTGCGAAAAGGCCTTATTGGTGCATTATTTAAACTGTTATGTTTATTCATATCATGATCTGATCACCATACTCAATATATCCCATATGCATGGAGGTATTGGGGTAATGATACAAAAGGTTTGCTAGGCTAGACCCTCTTTCACTCAGACTCACCCCCCTCCCGAAACTGAGCCCCCCCCGAAACCCCCCCTGAAAAAAAATTCAGCCCCCCCCCCCCCCCCCCCCAAAACGAAATCCTGGCTACGGGCCTGTTTTAAGCACTCTGAAATGCTATTTAAATGTGATCATCTTATTCTTGTGACTATAGAGAGACAGCACTAAAATTCAGGTAACCTTTAACAAAGATGTCAACTTCTTTAAGAGGTATTCATACAAAATTTGAAGCAATCAAACAACATTGCTGTGAAACTGTGATCACCTTCTGCAAATTTATAACATGTGGGATCATCTGTCTGGTGCAGAAGCTGGAATCCATTACAGTTCATATTTCATTGCATAACAATCACAGTTTTCTAATCCCAGTGTTACTTAGATAGGCTCGGAAGAGTGTGGAATAGATCTGTGAAATGACATTGTGTTTAGGTAACTGTGTCCTGGTTAGATGCCAGCCACTTCATCTGTTTCTGATGCCACAGTTTTTTGCCTTGGCTTTCTGAAGGAGACAGAATAACAATGATGAGAGGATACTCAGAAATGCAGGCAAAGGGAAATTTTAAAGCCCCGGTGATTTTATCCACAGGGATTTTAGAATTCCCTGGGAATTAAATGTGCCAGCAACTGTGGTGGAAGACTTGGCCAACTTGAAGTTTAATTCAAGGGAAATTAGGAAGAGGAATTGTTTTAGCATTGGACTTTGACCCTGAAGACAGATTTTGAATGCTTGTTGGTGATAGTATGATAGCTGGGCCCTAGTGCTGTGACCATTACGCTGATAGTGCAACAGCAGTTGTGAATGAGGGAAGGGAACATGTGTCCAACCATGTGGTCGAGAGAGGGGGTGGAGTGAGAGCGGGCGCACTGAGAGACGTGAGGGGGGAAGGGGCAAGTTGAAAGATAGTTCATAATTGTATTAGAAGGAAGGATTGAAAGGGGGGAGAAATAGGAGGAGTGGTGTAAAATGAATGTAATCCAGTTTATTGAGCAGTTTCGGACAATGGAGCTGCCCCTGAGCTTTTGGCAAGGATGTTGAATTTGAGCACAATGCCCTCAAGTTTGTGGACAGCCTGGATGTGGGCTGGGAACAGCATTCAACCATTTAATAATATTTTGGGTCACATTGCTGATTTCTATCCCATTTAAAGTATTCCCAAACTGTTGTTTAGTATTTCTCATTAAAGAACTGTTAAATTCCTTCACTGTTATCTGTGTTCCCCCTGCGTTGAATTACTTCAGTGGTATTGTCCCATGCCTGTGTTCTGCAATCTGCGTACTCGAAGCAGCGTTCCAGAAACAGTGTAACGCTCGTGGCACTGGGACCCAGCTATCATACTATCACCTACTTGATTAGCCAGGAAAATCCAGTGGGTGACCTTGAGCAAGTTACATTCTCTCAGTCTCAGAGAAGGCAAAAACAAATCCTCTATGAAGAAAACATGCCAAGAAAACCCAGTGATAAGTTCATGTAAGGGTCAATGTAAGTCAGAAATGACTGGACGGAACACAACAGCAACAACAACGGAGGTTGAGAGCTGACAGCAAGAATGTGGGTCTTAAACTATAGAGCAAAATTCTCTAAAGTACAGACCCTTGTGGAGAGATTTGACTCTGCTTCAAGCAGTAATGTATTTTGGATCAAAACTGAAAGGGAAGGACTTTGGAGTTTTATGAGCTAGTGATTGTCTTTATAGTGTGTCAGAACATTTGTATATTCAGGTCAGTTGCGTTGGAAGGGATCTCATGGGCTATCAAGTCCAACCCCCTTCTCAATGTAGCTCCAGCTAAAGCAGTGATTCTCAATCTGGGGGGTCTCCAGATTGTTTTGGCCTTCAATTCCCAGAAGTCCTAACAGCTGGTAAACTGCCTGGGATTTCTGGGAGTTATAGGCCAATACACCTGGGGACCCACAGGTTGAGAACCACTGAGCAAGTGTTCTTCAGTAGGTAGCTACCCAGCCTCTTCTTGAAGAGGTCAAAAGGAGGAAACCTTACTATTCCTGTAGGGCCAATGCTGAATTGCACTTACTGTCTAATTTCAGTTGAAATATCCTGTTCTGTAACTTCAACCATTAGACCTGGTCCTACCCTTTGGGTCAGCACAGAACAAGCATAGTCCCTTCTTGCCGTGACAACACAGAAAATATTTTAAGAGTGCAATCATGCCAGCCCTCCATCTTCTTTTCACCAAGCTGAACAACCTCAGATCTGTTTATACTTTTTACCATACTTGTTAGGAGCCATTGGTGGTGCAATGGGTTAAACCCTTGTGCCAGCAGAACTGAAGACCGACATGTTGCAGGTTCGAATCCAGTGAGAATGTGGATGACCTCCCTCTGTCAGCTCCAGCTCCCCATGTGGGGACATGAGAGAAGCCTCTCACAAAGATGGTAAAACATCCGGGCATCCCCTGGGCAATATCCTTACAGACAGCCAGATCTCTCACACCAGAAGCAACTTGCAGTTATTCAAGTCACTCCTGACACAAAGAAAGAAAAACATACTTGTTGCTCTTCTCTTGAACTTTCATCAAAAAACTTAATGAAACTTGAGACCATTTCTCTAAAGGATTATAAAGATTGGCTGTGGGGAACTTGGGATATGATAGGATTTGGTTCCTAATATCCTATGGAAAGCCGCTATGGATTCCCCCTCCTGAACGATGGTAATTACTCATTGTGGGTCTATAGAGACTGGTACAATTCTCTGTGGTTTCAGCAGGAGCTTTAATTAATCCTACTTGGGGATGAAGGAATTAAACCTGCAACTTTTTGGCTGTGTTCTGCCACTCAGCTTGGTTTCTTCAGCAACATGATTCTAGAACCCATGCAATGAATGCCTTAGGTGGGCCATCTTTAAGTACATGTTGAAGATGTCAGGGGGGCATCTTGTAGATGTCAGTGGAGCCTTCTTTTTTGCAGCCTCTTTCTCCCTTTTTGAAATAGGTTTTCCTACTCAAATGACTAAATTGTGTAGTGCAGCAAACAATGCAGCCGGTAGTTAATATGCCAATGATTATGTATGGGTTGGCTTCACAATGAGTGGAAACTCAGGCAATGAGCTCCCTTCCCTCCTACCTTCCTCCGTATCATAGCAACTGTGCTGCTGCAAAGGCTATTTTAAGAACAGTAACTTTTCAGTGAACGTGATTATGAGGCAGAGTGGGCGAGTTCAGCCTATAAAAATGTTGCACTGGGAGCTCTGCGGCATACAGGCCAGGTTTCCCCCGTGTCCTTAGATTGCAACCAGTGTGATATGCCAAATATGAATGTCCTTGACAAAAGGGGAGGGGAGGCGGGAGAAAGTGGGTTCTGAAGTGTCTCTCTTTTAAATCATCACTCCAGAACCTTATAATGATATAATAACATGAATAAGCTGGTCTTGTCAGAAGCGTCTGATGAATGATGTCTAAGAAGGAGAAATGTAAATTCTCTGGCTAAAGATCATGTCAGATCATCATCCACTTTTCTAATGATTGCTTTGGTTTGGCCAGGAGCATTGAACCTCATGTTTCTGAAAGAGAGAGGGAAGGATCAGAAACAGAATTGTGCTGCTCCCATTGACTGGGGGTGATGGTAGTGGTGGTGATGGTGATGGAGCCTCAGCTACCATCAGTTGGTTTACTTAGTCCATGAGATTTTTAAAAATCATCATCTGCCCTACTCAGGATTCTGTTTTGTAACATAAAACACAAGGGACACTTTCAAAATGAAGGTGTGTCCATCATCAATATATTATGAGTACTGAAAAGACCTCAAACAATGTGAGAGGTTCTTGCTAGCTGTGCATCATAGATCCATAGTGGATTTTCCAACACATTTTAATCTTCAGAAACATAAGAAAATAAACTAAATACACATTTAAAATCTTCAGTAGCTCCTTTGGGGGATATTGATTGTTCTGTTGACTCTCTAGTATACTGCATATTTTTGTGGATTTCTTATTGAGAATGAGACACACACACAGAGAGAGAAATGGAGTGGGGGGAGAACAAGGCACATGCTTCTCTGTAGGAATTAATGAGCATTGTGTGTGCCACATCTAAGAATCACATTCCTTAATCTATGTCCCTGAAAAGTGTGGCCAATAGCCACCTTCAATCATATGGACAGAAAAGGTAAAGACATATTTTCAAGAGGAATACTAATTCTTTTTAGTGAATTTATAGTATGTGTTCCAGCCCTCTCTGTGGACCAATGTGGAACTAGCATTCTGAGGCATAGGGAGCTGTCCCTGGTGCTGATTTATCACCCCTTCTTCCAGTCTGCTTAATCATGTGTACAATGCCCTATACTGTAATCATATGAATAACATTAACATAATGCACGGACAACAAACAGTATTTCCCATGAGGAAATATGGGGAAATGCTATTAGGGAAATTGGAATATACTGAAAAGGGAAACAGCCTTGCACGGATCTGATGTCCATTGTCCTTTCACTTCCCAATCAACTGCTTAAACTCTATGGTCTCCTATATAGCAAGCTGTCATAGAAAGAGGTTCCACTTCCATTATGTAATTAACCCTAAAGTGACTTCCATAAAAGTGATGCAGGCAATTGTGTTGCCTCCCAAAATTTACAGCATAGATGTTAAGCTAAGCAAGGCAGTTCTTTGAGGAGCGATAAGGGAAACTCTGATAATCACAACTGTTTACAAGGGAGCACAGTGCTCATCAAATGTCATTATGTCAGGCAGCGTCTTCATGCTGCAAGGACCACTAGGGAAATGCAGTGCAATTTTGTTTGCTCTGCATATCAAGGCAAATTGCATCCTTCTATACAATCCCTGCCAAGGAGGGCTGGTCCACATCGGGTCAGAGGCAGAGGGGAAGAGTTGCCCTGTGCCACACTTACATTACCAAATGCAGCAGGTCCCAACTCTTAGCTGTAGAATGACAACCAATTACTAAAACAGAAGAAAGCAAGACGATGCATTCAAGTCAGGGTGTTTTGCCATGCAGCAGTAGAAGGGGAAAAGAGGAAGATAGGAGCTGGTGTCTGAACATTGCAGCAAGACTATTTGAAGCGTTGGCTTAAGTTTGAAGCTGATTTTCTGCCCCATGATGATGACACTTGTTGGTAATTAACCTTTCTCCTATCTGTAAAGCCCTATCTGTGTATGGCTATTCTGGATTCTAATTTAAATCCAGAATTTTTGCAAAGTCTGTGCTCATCTATTTGTCTTTCTGTCTGTGTATAGATATCTGCTTCCCTCCCAACTATATGAACACGATACATACATACATTCATACCCCTTTGTTACACAGTTTAACAAATATTCTACAGAGTTTTGCATTATTACTTGCACATGAGCATGAAAGTGCAACGACTTAATCCATGCCCTGTAGAGGTAGTATATCTGGTCATTTATCAATTTCTTTCAGATGTTTGTCGACTGCCCTTCAGTAAGGAGTTCTTCCTTTGACTCAAATTGGTATCACAGGGGGTGGGCTTCAATTAATTATCAATGGTTTAACTAATGATAGCATGTCATGGTGTCCTAGATTCTGAAGGCAAAGCATGCACTGCTGACGCTGCCACCAGAGCAATGCTGAGTGACCCTTCATCCCCCTCATGCCAGGCACTTACCTCAGAAGAGACGCAGCAGCAGGAACACATATCAGCCACAACCAATGCCACCTCACTTGGCGAGGAGCTGCATTCGGAAGAGCTAAGAGAAGATTCAGGTATTGGCTATGAAACAGTTTTGGCCTTTCTGTTCCACTGAGCTGGAGTTGATTCAGTCAGATGCTACAGAAATTTTTAGTGTTGTGTAAGTCCCTCTCCTTCCCAGATGAAATGGCAGATAATCCTCAGTTTCCTGCATGGAGGTTCTGAACAAAATTGCATGGAATAGATATGGAAATGGAATTTGCACATTTTCAAGTTGAATTTAGATATGAGATCATTCACTGTGGATTGGACTACCAATCACATGCTATTGTTTTTACCTAATTTGATGGTTTTCAATTTTTGAATTAGGGCATCCCATTTGGACTATCTGAAATTCTTTAGCTTCATGGTGATTGTTAAGAATACATGCAGTTGGTGACTAGATCTGAGCCCAGCAAACATATGGTTTTAGCTGCAGTGCCAGAATACCTCAGCCATTATGTGCATGGACAATACTAGCTGGGGAGTCAGCTGATTTCCCCCCTAAGAACTGGACTCAAAAAGGGTCTGCTTTCAAATGAAAAACACATCCACATTAGGGTTGCCAGATCGTAAGTGCCTGGTCCATCTTCTGTATTCCCCAGGGCAAGAAAGAAGAATCTCAAGGTAAGAATAGATAAATCATTTCAGGAAAGTAAAAAATCCATTGAGACCACAAATAGTGACCTCTGCAGCAACTCCGGAATCTCTTATTGCTTTGCAGCTTACAGAATTCAGGATAGTTTGCAGCCGCATAGCTTTCCCCAATGAATGAACAACCTGCTTTCTATCTTCAACAAGGCGAGTGGCAGAAGCTGAATATGCAACAGGCAGCAAGCAATATGGCCCTTGACTCACAAAATAAATACAGAAAGATGAAATTAAATGAGAAGAAACTTGAGAGCAGACCCACTGGTTTGCGAGCTCAGTTGCATTGAAACAACCTTTTAGAATTTTGCAGAACAATTGCAAGAATTTCACATTGATATTTCTGTACTGGTTGGAAATATTCTCAAAATACCATACATCTGGACTTAATTGTGATCAAGAGTGCTAAGACCAATGTTGTTTTCTTCCACTAGCAAGCAGAAGAAATCAAGGGATGTAACTGCAAAAATTCTCTTTTTGCCTGGGACTAAGAAGATGACTTAGGACCTCATCAGACTAGAGCATGGAACCCCTTTAAATCCAGTTTCTGCCTCCTGCAGAATTCTGGGGCTTGTAGTTTAGGGAGGGGTCTTTAAACTGCTCAGCCACAGAGGTCCTAGGTCTCACTAAACTACAAGCCCCAGAATTCTGCAGAAATCAGAAACTGGATTTAAAGTGGACCCACACTGTTTTGTGATGAAGCTGACAAAGAAGGAAGCATCGAGAAAGGGAAAAAAATATAATCAGCATATAGAATTCCAGGTAGAAACACTGGAGAAGGGAATATTAATGCACAATTGATTACCTACATGTTGTATTTTGCTGACTGGATATGTTACCTTTGCCATTGACTTGTACCTGTGATTTCTTTCAACTGCATACATATACCTTTGTACCATAATTTTGAAAGGTGCTTGAGGTGGTGGTGCCATTCTTGCTGCCGCTGTCTCAGGCAACAAGTAGTTTTGGCCCTGAGTCATTTGTGTTTTGTAATATAGTCTTGCTATTTGTTACTCATTTTAAAAAGTACTATATAACCATTATTATTTTTAATGTTAAAAAGTTATACATCTAAAGGTTGGTCACATTGATTTAAAAACCTTTAGGATTGATTAGAGCAGTGGTTCTCAACCTGTGGGTCCCCAGATGTTTTGGCCTTGAACTCCCAGAAATCCTAACAGCTGGTAAACTAGCTGGGATTTCTGGGAGTTGTAGGACAAAACATCTGGAGACCCACAGGCTGGGAACCACTGGGTTAGAGAATGGCATGAAGTTTGGAGGGAAACCCACCCAATTTTTTCCTAAAATGCTTTTTAAAATGTCCTTTAAAAGCAGTTCTTTGAAATAATTAGGAAACCTACCAATAAAGTAATTTTCCATCCCCACTCAATACAACACTTTCAAAATGTGACTATATTGCAATCTCATTTTTAAAAAGAAAAATTAACTCATTACAGGTGGCTATTTTATAACTCATTAGATCAGTGTTTCTCAACCAGTGGGTCCCCAGATGTTTTGGCCTTCAACTCCCAGAAATCATAACAGCTGGTAAACTGGCTGGGATTTCTGGGAGTTGTAGGCCCAAAACACCTGGGGACCCACAGGTCGAGAAGCAATGCATTAGATGTTCCGAAAGGCTTTGGGGCATGGTTATTTTTCTTGCAATGGCTACCAAATTAGGTAGAAATCAATGGGATTTGAAGATTAGCTTTTTTTGCATGTCAGGAGCGACTTGAGAAACTGCAAGTTGCTTTTGGTGCGAAAGAATTGGCTCTCTGCAAGGATGTTTCCTAGGGGACGGCCAGATGTTTTGATGTTTCAAAAGCCCCGTGGGAGGCTTCTCTCATGCCTCTACATCAGTATCTGGAGCTGACAGAGAGAGCTCATCCACACCCTCTCCCAGATTTGAACCTCCGACCTGTCGGTCTTCAGTTCTGCTGGCACAAGGGTTTAAGGATGAGCTGATTATGACTTAATTGAATTAGTTTAACAGAAGGGCATGAAAAGAAAGTGATATCAACAATCATCCCAATGAGGAAACCAATGACTATATATTTTATTGATGTACAGGTGAAGGCTGTTTGGGATATTTTATCCATAACAGTAATTATTTGATAATCCCCTTTTGCAGATAAAAATGCACGCAGGAAACCTTATATCTTGTCTCCCAAAGCCATGGCATATTCCCTTGAGAAATAATGCATACATTTCATCGCACATTGCTCTACATGTAGATAGTAGATACATTATGACAAGCTGGAATGTGTCCAGAGGAGGGTGACTAAAATGATCAAGGTTCTGGAGAACAAGCCCTATGAGGAGCAGCTTAAGGAGCTGGGCATGTTTAGCCTGAAGAAGAGAAGGCTGAGAGGAGATATGATAGCCATGTATAAATATGTGAGAGGAAGCCACAGGGAGGAGGGAGCAAACTTGTTTTCTGTTTCCTTGGAGACTAGGACGCGGAACAATGGCTTCAAACTACAAAAGAGGAGATTCCATTTGAACACGAGGAAGAACTTCCTGACTGTGAGAGCCATTCAGCAGTGGAACTCTCTGCCCCGGAGTGTGGTGGAGGCTCCTTCTTTGGAAGCTTTTAAACAGAGGCTGGATGGCCATCTGTCAGGGGTGATTTGAATGCAATGTTCCTGCTTCTTGGCAGGGGGTTGGACTGGATGGCCCATGAGGTCTCTTCCAACTCTTTGATTCTATGATTCAATAAGCATCAAATATTTACTCAAGACCGATGCTTGCTATACCGAATGGTAGTGAAAATGACAGTGACTTCCAATAAAAATACATATTTTACTTTCTTAGATACAGAAAATTGTATGAGTGTTGTAAAAGGTCTGTTAGTTGAAAGATTTCAAAAAACAATGGGCAGGAAGTTATTCTGACGCATGCGAACCTTTTTTTTCTTAGAAGAATACAAAGAGTGTTCTCTTCATTTAGTTTGCTCCTTCTGTTTGCTGCCCTCTGCTGTCTGCATTGCCCGCATGTGAACCGCATTTATCCTGTATTTCCTGTAGAAAGAGGAATGAAATTCAATGTCTTTACACTTTCAATAATCTTGTTTTTATTTCCTAAAGGAAATTTGAGAAATCAATATAATTATCCATTTGTTTCTGTGTTTCTCTAGACTTTCTCTGCAGCTTTCCGATGCACTAATGTGTATATCAGTAAAACATTCTATATAAACATGGGCAGATAAATGAAAATAGTGTTCAAAAAAAAAAAGAAATATCAATTTGTTTCTGTGTTTCTCTAGACCAGTGTTTCTCAACCTTCCTAATGCTGTGACCCCTTAATAGAGTTCCTCATGTTGTGGTGACCCCAACCATAACTTTATATTTGTTGCTACTTCATAACTGTAATTTTGCTACTGTTATGAATCGTCATGTAAATATCTGATATGCAGGATGTATTTTAAAATCCCAAATACCCAATATGCCCAAATTTGAATACTGGTGGGATGGGGGTGATTGATTTTGTCATTTGGGAATGTTGGAGTTGCTGGGATTTATAATTCACCTAAAATCAAAGATCCTTCTGAACTCCACCAATGATGGAATTGAATCAAACTAGGCACACAGAATTCCCATGACCAAGAGAAAATATTGGGTCTGGTGGACATTGACCTTGAGTTTTTGGAGTTGTAGTTCACCTATACCAAGAGAACACTGTGGACTCAAACAATGGTGGATCTGGATCAAACTTGGCACAAATACTCAATATGCCCAAATGTGAACACTGGTGGAGTTTTGGCGAAATAGACTTGACATTTGGGAGTTGTAGTTGCTGGGATTTATAGTTCACCCACAATGAAATAGCATTCTGAACCCCACCAATGATAGAATTGGACCAAACTTCCCACACAGAACCTCCATGACCAACAGAAAATACTATGTATTCTGATGGTCTTTGGTGACCCCCGTGACACCCCCTCGCGACCCTCACAGGAGTCCCGACCCCCCAGGTTGAGAAACACTGCTCTAGACTTTCTGTGCAGCTTTCTGATGCAGTAATGTGTATATCAGAGAAACATTCTATATAAACATGGGCAGATAAATGAAACTAGTATTCTAAAAGAAAGGAGAAACACCTGCATAAAATATGCATATGACAATCATATATTGAAATAAATTCGAATATTTGAGCTGATCTTTAAAGAAACACTCACACATTCATATATATAAAAAGAACTGAATGCAAATATGTCTGAAAAAGTCAAAATATTATATAAAACAGAATAGCCATATTTGTCTGTCTGTGGTTTAGTTTATGATATTGGGTCATGGTGGCACAATGGGTTGAACCCTTATGCCAGCTGAACTGCTTACCTGAAGGGGGTGAGTTCCCATCTGTCAGACCCAGCTTCCCATGTGGGGACATGAGAGAAGCCTCCCACAGGACAGTAACACATCTGGGCATCCTCTAGGCACCGTCTCTGCAGATGGCTGATTCTCTCACACCAGAAGAAACTTACAGTATGTTCTCAAGTTGCTTCTAACATGATGAAAAAAAGTTTATGATACATTGTTCAGTACATCCCTACACTTTGATGGCAAATTAGTCCCTACTTAAATAAATGGTCATCCTTAGTGAAGATTATGACCCATTCTATTTCTTTCAGTAAGAGCAAAGCTACAATCCTAAATCTATGACTCTGGGAGTAAGTCCTATTGAATTCTATGGGACTTATTTCAGATTTTCCAGTTGTGAACCCACTGGCATTACCATCAGGACTGTTAACTCTGTGATGCTTGCAATGCTTTATAGGCAGTATATCACTCTTTGATAGGGATACAAATAATGTCTGCAAATTTCACATGTTGTACCATTCTACTCGAACAGTTTTAGTGCATTTTTGTTTTTCTTGTTTTCATTTTTGTCCTGGATGTTGCAAAAGCTCCATGTACAATCCTGCCATCTTTTATGCAAAGTACAAAATCTGAGGCAGAAATAAATACTTTTGTCTCAAAACCTTGTGAAATATCCAAGCCCCTCTCCCATTCCTGACATACAAAGGGATGATTATTTTTAGAAATAATATTTGCACGTGAGAGTGAAATAAGCATAGATGTGATAAGGGCATTGTTATTTATTTATTTACTGCATTTATATACCGCTTTTCTCACCTCTGGGGGACTCAAAGCAGTGTACATCAAGTAATGGCAAAATTCAATGCCAACTTATATACAACCAAAGCATAATTACTAAAACGATAACATATAACTATGAATTAAACTATTAAAATCCTATTAAACATAGAACATAAACAGAAATTTAAAACAGAATTTAAAATGTCTTAATATAACATTAGAATTATATACCTCACTACCTCTGAGGATGCTTGCCATAGATGCAGGTGAAACGTCAGGAGAGAATCCGTCTAGACCATGGCCATATAGCCCGAAAAAACCTACAACAACCCATATACCGTATATACTCATAGAATCATAGAATCAAAGAGTTGGAAGAGACCTCATGGGCCATCCAGTCCAACCCCCTGCCAAGAAGCAGGAATATTGCATTCAAATCACCCCTGGCAGATGGCCATCCAGCCTCTGTTTAAAAGCTTCCAAAGAAGGAGCCTCCACCACACTCCGGGGCAGAGAGTTCCACTGCTGAATGGCTCTCACAGTCAGGAAGTTCTTCCTCGTGTTCAGATGTATAAGCCGACCCGATTATAAGCCAAGGCACTTAATTTTACCACAAAAAACTTGGAAAACAGATTTACTCAAGTATAAGCCGAGGATGGGAAATGCAACAGATACTGGTAAATTTTAAAATAAAAAATAGATACCAATAAAATTATATTAATTGAGGCATCAGGAGGTTAAATGTTTTTGAATATTTACATAAAACTGTAATTTTTACATAAAGCTTGCATACCCTTCCAATAAAAATAAATAGAATAAAAAAATAAATGTAATAATAACAGCAATAATAAAGTAAAATAATAAATGTAATAATAATAATAATAATAACAACAACAACAACAACAATAATAATAATACATTTATTAGGTATTTATAACAGAGTAAAATAATAAATAACCTTGACTCGAGTAAAAGCTGAGAGGGACTTTTTCAGCCCAAAAAAAGGTCTGAAAAACTAGGCTTATACTCGAGTATATACAGTAGATAGACAGACAGACAGACAGACAGACAGACAGACAGATAGATAGATAGATAGATAGTACCTCATTGGCACACAGCTGAGAATCATAAAGTTGGAAGGAACCCCAATGTCCATTAAATCCAACCCCTCAATAGTGTTCCATGAGTCATGGCTATCTACTTTTAAAAAAAGCCAACAAAAACCACACACATCTCCATGAAGACATATCTACCACTTCCTGAAATGGAGGTTTGATTGAGTTTGAAATTAGTGTGAAGCTAGTCCTTCCTGTTTGTAGCTATTTCTCTGTTGTGCTGATTCAACCTCCTTCCTTCAATGTTTAGGGTCATCATTCCATCTTAACTTGAAACAGTAGAGCTGAAATCCTTTGTATGCACACTAATCCCATTGAGATAAATGGGATTCATTTACCAGGTCTGTGTACACAAACACAAGAGTCCTTGCTTCTGTTTTTTTTTTAAGGCCTATCGTTTAGCCACAAAGAAGAAAATAAAACATAGCATTCCAGGATAACCTAAATATGTGTTTTTAGGGAAGATCTAAACCCACTGAAGAAAATGTATGGAACGTTTATACCCTTAGATCTTGAAGTTGCCATGAAACTTCTTAGTATCTAGGGCTGTTATGCCTGAAAACAGAAGAATGTTCAATTACACAACTTCATGCAAAGTTGTTGAATGCTTTACTTATATATTTTGTGTCAAAAGCATTGCATAAATAAATAAGTTTAAAACTAATAAAATAAAGAGAGGACAAACAGCTTAATAGTTTTAGACCAAAAACAGGCAATAGTGACTGCATTATCTGTAGCTTTAAACCTTTCTTTCTTTCTCTGTGCATGAGGCAGGGCATAGTGAGCAAGAATACAGGTGTGGAGCTATTTGTTCTGCTCCACAGTCACACAAGGTGGAGGATTCTTCTAGGAAGTGCCATTTTGAGAGGTTGTCTTTTGATCTGCCAATTCCGCTTCTGAGTCTGTTCAGGGACTTCCAAGTTGCCCATCCTTGGTTTTCCCCTGGAGGGGGACATCGAATTTCCTGAACTTTCTGCCCAGAGGGATATTCTTGCTGTTGCTGGAGGAACATTTGGAGGAGTGGTGGCTCTCATGAAGCTTTTCCTTGATTTATGTCTACTGGGAGGAGGCTGATAGCCATACAGTGGGTGGCTTTCACAGTATTCAGTCTTATTTCTCTCGCAGTTGGCACCAACTGTTGAATGCTAAGAGATATCTCTATTTCACTTTATTGCATGTGTGTGCACATGCCGGAGGGAGGGAGAAAAGAAAAACCCTCAGATATCCAAGGGTGATTGTGAAATATGCTTGTCTATAGCAGATGGAACCAAAAGAAGAGATTAACGGTTATTTTTTTTACTTTTTTTAGTTTTATTGTACTTAATAATTTACTTTTAATTTTATTAGATTTATTTATTACCTTAACAGCAAATTACATAGAATCATAGAATTGGAAGAGACCACATGTGCCAACCCTCTGCTATGTCGAAAAAGCACAATCAAAGTACCCCTGACAGATGGCCATCCAGCTAATGTCTCATTTTTATAATCTACTTTGCAACAGTCCATTATATTATAGCTCAGGTTCTGGATTTAATATTGCAACATCATATCAGAGGGTTTTTGTAATTCTTGTATGTGTAGATATTCCCTAACTTATTTTTATATTAGGATTAGCTATAATAATCCAATGCAACTGCAGAGTGATACCTGCAAAAACTTATTCTAAAATAAGAATCAGTCTTAATGTTGCTGCTAGATTTGGGTTTTTTTTTTTTACTCCCACCCCTTCCTCTTTCTTATAATTAATAGGATGAATTGGAACTATATCTGCAATGGTCCTTTTTGAAGGTATGATTTCAAGCTCCAGTTAGAACATTGATTCATACAGAGCTATGTTAAACTTTTTCCTCGTATTTATGAACCCTTTAAAAATTCCTTATGTCAAGTGTCCTAGTTTTTCAGCTTACATGAGTTGGCCTTTTTAATCTGCTACTGTTTTTGTCAGTATCTCCTGACATCAAGCACTTTGGTTGATCTTTCTCAGATCAAATATACATTTTGTACTGGGTGCCTAATAACAATATATAAGAAGGCTGTCGACACATGATTTAACTAACACTAAGAGATACACAGGGCATTTTGATTTGATTGTGCATCTCATGCAAAATGGTAGATCAGGACTTATATCATTTGTCGAAGGCTTTCATGGCCACAATCACTGTGTTGCTGTGGGTTTTCCAGGCTGTATGGCCTTGTTCCAGAAGTATTCTCTCCTGATGTTTCACCCACATCTATGGCAGGCATCCTCAGAGGTTGTGAGAATTTTGTTCATTTTCATGGTTTCCTCCTTTCTGTTGAAATTCTCCACATGCTTGTGGATTTCAGTGTCTTCTCTGTGTAGTCTGACATGATGGTTGTTAGAGTGGTCCAGTATTTCTGTGTTCTCAAATAACATGCTGTGTCCAGGTTGGTTCATCAGGTGTTCTGCTATGGCTGACTCTTCTGGTTGAATTAGTCTGCAGTAGTCATGGGCCCGAAATTTGTCCCATTCATTTCATTCATATTTCCATTTTATTCCATCCATTTGGATGGCATGAAATGGAAAGGCACTCCTGAAACAAAAGTGAAATCAATACGAAAAGCAGGTGGGCATGCCTTTCGGATGTATTATATGGCAACTGGCAGGACCTGGAGCCGAGCGCCAAATAAAGAGTGCTCCTTACTCACGCTCAACTACAGGCAACCTCGGTGCTTTGGGCTTATGCACCCAGGTCTGTTAGGGCCTGCAGCAGAGCAACAAGTAAGGAGCGCTCCTTAATCGGTGCTCAGCTGCAGGCCCTGCCGGGCCCGAATACATAGGCCCAAAGCCTGCACTCATAGGCTCATGCACGTTGGGCACATTGCCCCCCCCCCCCAAATAATGAACACGAAAATGAAAAGAAAAAAACCCAAATATCTAACCTCCCGATTTCGGGAGGTTCACATGAAAATGGTTCACAGCCCTACCAAAAGCCAAACATGAAACAGATCAAAGTAAGTCCTGAATGCACAAGTCTAGTCTGCAGTGCCTCCCATGTTCCTTGATTCGTGTTTGGGCAATGTTGCATTTGATGGTCCCTATGTAGACTTGTCCACAGCTTCATAGTGTCTGTGAGAATAAAGTGTGGAAGCAGAGAGTCACCTTGTGTTCATTGAAGGAAATGAAATCTACGAAAAAAGAAAATAAAGAAGTACGGCCAATTAGAATTCAAGCACTGCCTAGAAGATCATGCTAACCCACTCTGAAGTCCTAAAGTACTGGAATATCATGACATTGGAAACTGATTTGGCAGTAGGGATCCATATGACCTTATAAACATGTGGTTTTGTTGTTAATGGAAATACTGCTGGCATTTTGGTTGGCCTTGCTTTTCCCCTCATCATTTCCCGTACAAATTTCATTATCTTTGTGGCCCAGATGAGACATTTCACCTGTTATTTAAGAGCAACCAAGGAGTCTTGGACTCTATCCGAGTGAAATGAACCAGAGGGGAATACTAGTGTAAATTTAGCAGGAATGGAAAGATATCTTAGCTATGTGTTTGGAGACCAGAGAGAGGGTGGTGTGGACACACATCTTTTCAAATATACATTGTGTGGGTATGTTTTAAGGAAGTTTGGGAAATACTTAGGAGGACTTTTTTCCGTTCATATAACCACAACAATGTGCTAAAACCACTTTAATGGTGAGGCATACAGGCTGCAAGTCACATAGCTAGTCCATGACTTATCTAAGACATTTACATGCCTGAAGCAAAAAATGAAATGGAACCTTTCAATAAAATCCTATGCAAAATGTTTGTTCTTATCATTCCTTCTAACAATGAACTTGACTGGTGAGTGCCAACAGAACTGTTGCCAGAAAAGGAAATGTCAGTTCAAGCAAATAATGATATTTGCAAATGAAAAAGTATTTGCGGAAGTATCAAAAGAAGGGGCATGAAGAAATGTTTGTAAACTAATTGTGGGAGCACCCAATCCCCCAATACAGCCCAGTGAGAACTGAGCATGCTCGCTATCTGTAGAAAGTTGGTTATTGAATGGAAAAGGAAATGGATAATGGAGCACTAGTGGAAGGATGGAATTCCATGCTTGAGATTCTAATATAGGGAAATGCAGCCCATAAGTTATCCTTTTTAATGGTTCTCCCTAATATCTGACCCTGCTAAATCTCTCATGCCCCATAAAACATTTTTTTCCAGAAAATCCAAGAAATTGCAACAGGAAGACAATTTCAGTAGCATTTGTTAGCAGAAATTGGTTGGTGCATCCTCATGCAGGTGGACAGGGTGAAAACAGCCCACCCCTGCCTTATGGGTTCCTAAAGGATGCACAAAGCATTGAACAGGAAAGTGTTTCCAAAACAAGGTTCAACTACTGGGGTGTTGTGTGATGTCTATTATTTTATTTATTTATTTACAGCATTTTATTCCACTCTTTTCAGCATGAAGGCAACTCAGGGTGGTGTTCAGATTGGCAACAATTAGATGCCATAAACATACATACATACATGGCAATTAAAAGCATTTAATGCCACATAATAAAAACCCATATAAAAACCAATTAAAACTATAATAATTAATGTCTACCAGTTTGACTCCATCAGAGGATCCTCTTAAGATGTACAGACACAGAGACAGGCAAAATGTCAGGAGAAAATGTTGCTAGAACATGGCCATATAGTCTGGAAACCACACAACACCCCAGTGATTCTGGCTATAAAAGCTTTTGACAAGGGTCAAATATATTGTAACATTTGGTGACAAGTCTGATTTAGTTAGTGGTCCCTGAATTTAAGAGGGGAAACATAAGAGAGTTCTAGTACATTACTTCCTTCACATCCCACTCTCCCATTTGTCATTGACACTGGAAGAGCATAGGGAAATTCCTTTCTTGGACGATTACTTCTAGAATTCCCAGCCAATGCGACCAAGGAAATAATGTTTCCAAGCTCTGTTGGAATTGAAGACCAAACCACTCTCCTCAATAGCCTTATCCTTAATTTGTAATTTCTTGCTTAACTGTGACAGGACTGAGAGACTTTAGCCCCATTGTGCACAAAACATTTCAGCAGCTATCACAAATTACTGGGCAGTGGGACTGTGCTGCTGACCCCTCCTCATGCATCACACTTGCTGCCAGCTCTACTCTTGGACAGGGATACACAACATATAAACATAACAGTGCAAGGCAGGACTGACATTACTGCTTGAGGTAGAGCAGCGACTGGTATCCTCTGCATAGGTTTTAAAACTAATGAAGCAAACCCTCCAATATTTCACACAGGAAAAGCAAGACATGTGCAGCTATGCAAAATCAAAATGTGATCAAGATGGCAAAGGATAGTAATGAGGAAGAAAAGATATACCTGGAGAGGCTGCAATGGTTTGCAAGAGCCTACTGGGAAGGGCAAGGTTGGACTCCTCCCTCTCCTCCCTGTTGAGTTAACTGAGTGTGAACTTAGTTGACAAGCTGAAGACAAGGAAGGGAGATGGGGAAAAGAGAACAGATGAAAAGATGGGACAACAGAGGATCAATTGGAGAGTATGGCCAAGTGATTTTGGCATGTGATCCAAAATACTCCCCAAACATTTCTCCACATGATTCATAGCAGCAATGCAGTAACAGCAATTAAATGACTAGAAATGTGCTGCTATTGAGATGACTGTCTCATTTGGCCTAACAGTAGACCTGCCCTGGACCAAGAAGTGCTGTCTTGCTGCTCTCTCGTGTATTCTGAGATAATTCACAAAAGCAAATACTCACAGCTCTCTTTGTTTTACAGCAAATCACACAAAGGGAATGGGGAGAATCTAGGCCTTGTGCATGGAGCCTGTGTCTTAGGAATAAATTGCCTTCTGAGCCCTGTGACAGTGCACAATTGTTTCAGCATTTAATATATCTGCTTGACATTTTCACCCACTAACTCGGCTCCAAACTCGCCTTTACACAGTGAACAAGATGAGCTATTTGCTGTGAGCCAACTTTAGCTCCTGTATATCCACATTTCTCTCTCTTATCTTGCTTATCTCTCCTCTTGACACATTGTCCTTCTTCATTTCCCATATCACAAATCCCATTGCCTCTGATCCTGTCTCCTCAGCCAAGAAGACGTCAGCTTCCACTGACGAACGGGAAAATGCCAGCTTGCCAGCCTCCGAAGAGCATCCACAAGCCTTACTTCTTTCAGAATCCACGGAATCGCCCCAGAAGCAGATGGAAAGGAACTCAGCACAGCTTCCCAGCCCTCCTCCGTCGCTTCCAATTCCACCGCCTAAGACTGCATCCAAAGTCTCAAAGATTGTACCAGGTAAGTCTCAAACAAAAATAATACAGTGGGACAATTGCCACTTTTAATCCTTCTGCTTCAATATTATCAGTACTATGGTAGAAAGTGGTGCTGATAATTTTTGGGAATAGGATGCTGAGCACTCTGTAGAAATTGCCAGATTTGAAGGACTATATTTATTTATCGTGTCAGGAGCAAACCAAACAGTTGTATTGCATTTTTAACAAACAAACAAACAAACAAACAAACAAACAAACAAAACACAAAGTTTGCAAGCTTGGTAGTTGATTAAATGTCCTTTGACCAGTAGCTGGCCACTTCGAGTGCCTCTGGTGTTACTATAAGAAGGTCCTCCATTGTGCATGTAGCGGGGCTCAGGTTGTATTGCACCAGATGGTCTGTGGTTTGCTCTTCTCCACACTCGCATGTCATGGATTCCACTTTGTAGCCCCATTTCTTAAGGTTGGCTCTGCATCTTGTGGTGCCAGAGCGCAGTCTGTTCAGCGCCTTCCAAGTCGCCCAGTTTTCTGTGTGCCCTGAAGGGAGTCTCTCATTTGGTATCGGCCATTGATTGAGGTTCTGGGTTTGAGCCTGCCACTTTTGGACTCTCACTTGCTGAGGTGTTCCAGCGAGTGTCTCTGTAGATCTTAGAAAACTATTTCTTGATTTAAGTCGTTGACATGCTGGCTGATACCCAAACAGGGGAAGAACTGTTTCCTGTACAATGTGACAATTGACATATAAAAGTATCTAGTATTTCTATACTAATATTTGATAGGTGAAGAGTGTCATTCTCCAGATGTTCTTGGACTATAATTTCTATCGACCCTAACAGGTATAACTAATGATGAGAGATAATTGGCAGTTGAAATCTGATGATGTGGGAGAGCTATACGTCACTCATATTCCTCTAATTGCCAGTTACTGGGCATTGTCAGTTATTGGGAATTTGACAGTTGATATATTTCCTGTTTGATGCCTACCTAGTTTAAAAAGAAAATCAATACAGTAGGAAAATGGATGGATGACGACGAATAATGATTTTTGATGACGACTGACCACTGTAATTATATGATTGTATTTTGCTATTTTAATGTTTTGGTGTGATTTAGAATATGATGTTTTAATGACTGTCTGTAATATTGATGTTGGAAACCAGCCTGAGTCCCTCGAACGGAGGTGAGAAGACCGGTATACAAAACTGCTAAATAAATAAATAAATAAATAAAATAGATAAAGTTTGAAAATACAAAATTTCAGATTCAAGATTTCAATCTAATACTCTAAGAGGAAATTGAAGATATAGGTAAAGTGGCCATTTATGCATTATTTTCCCCCACCATCCAAAGATGAAAAAGGACTAAACTGCTCTTCATTTACAAATAAAGGACTGTTTTGTGACATCGCTTCAAACAGAGAACTGTCTATGGTCAGATAGGAAACATGACCACTTTAATGTTAGATGATAGCTAACTAGACCAAAGCGTGGTTTGGGTGCAGGACTAGAACTTTGGGAGATAAGGGTTCAAATCTCTTTTTGCTGAGAGAACTTGGGGAAGTCTTACTCTCTTGAGTCTAAAAGGTAAGCAATAGCAAACCTTCTCTGAACCAGTCCTGCCAAGAAAGTGGAAAGTTCTCCATAAATTGAAAATGCCTTTCTCATCAGATGGGTTGTTTTTCCCCATATCTATATGCTTCTGGCACACTGCTGGGATGGAGTCCACCAAAGCCTATCATATGATGTGGGGCTACTTCTGGTGGGGCCAGCAGCATGCTGGCAGCGTACTAAGAGGGAGCCCCGAGGATATGGGTGACAGCCAGGGACAGCTGGGAAACATTGTAGGGTGGCAGCCCACGATCAACCACGGTAAGGAGACAAAGTCGGGTATTACCCCAAGGTTTCTCCTGCTGTCCCACATTGTGGACCTCCATGTGATGAGGTCTTTAAACACACACAACAACAGAATAGCATAAACAATCCTATTTACAAAAAAAGTATCACCATACAGTCCATTCTCCCTATCCACAGATTCTGCACCTATGGATTCAGCTATCCATAGCTTGAAAGTTGTTGTTGTTTTTAAAAAATACCAAAAGTAAAACTTGATGTTGCCATTCTATATAAGAGATGCCATTTTGCTACATCATTATATATAATGAAATTTGATCATCCATGGACGTTTGTATCCACAAGAAGATTCAGGAACCAAACCTCAGCAAAAATGCAAAGATCCATTGTACAAGTTTATGTAGAGTTATTGATGTACATGTTTTACATGTGTATGGCATGTGGGAAGCAATAGATGTTAAGGATAAAAAGAGGAGGGAGGGAATAATAAATGTAGTAATAAAGTAAATACATAGTAAATAAGATCATCCACCTTCACAGCTATACAGTGGGTCCTCTGGATCTGTGGGGGTTCGATTCAAGGATCTTCCATGGTTGCAAAAAATGTGAATGGATATGCCTCAAATTACTAAATGGTTGTAACATGCATGTGGGTGCTTCAGCATGTGCATGCTCATGTTATTGCCATTTATATATAGGATGCAACGATCCTAAGATAATTGAAACTGCAGATCTGGAGCCTTCAGATCATAAGGTCTTACTGTTCTGGATTGAATCAAAGGAATGGGTACTGGGAAAACATATAATGAGTTGCAAAAAGTTTAAGAATTCTTAAAAACAAATCTCTCTTCAACTTTTCACTTTAATCCTATTGTTTAAAGTAATGCACTAATTTTTGCCCACCTAAGGCCATTATATATTATCATTTGATTAAAGACTGACAATGGGAATGGCTTTGATACTCTTGATAATCAGAACTTGCAATGATGATGGAAGGCTGAACTGTTATTAGACACCCCAACATCAAAATAATTGATTAAAACAGATTTTGGGGAGCTTCTTGTTAAAAGGAAGGTTTTAGTGATGTCAGTACCCATAAAAAGAAGAAAAAGTCTGTAATCTGTAATACTTTTCTTTTGGTCCCAAAACATCTTTGCCTTGAAGCATGTCAGGATAACTTAAAAAATAAATTCATGCTAGGGCAAAAAAATTTTTGATGCATTTCAAGCATTAACAGGATTAAATTTACATTTTCAAAGCTTGACATGATAGTCATTGCCAAACTGAAACTCATTCAGTTCTGCAGAACAAGCCCCCTGAGGAGCGGCTTAAAGAACTGGGCATATTTAGCCTGCAGAAGAGAAGGTCTGGACAATATTCACTGAAAAGATCTGTACCAGAGAACACATATTTTTAAAAACATAGCTTAACTGATATAATGATTACTCCTTGAAGCAATATTTGGATAAATTCCTATTTTAACCCAAGGTAATGATCCGGAGCTGGGGGGGGGGGGGGGGGTTTGCAATCATATATGGACTTATGAAAGTAATACTTTGTGTACAAATTTCCTGTTAGGATTTCAGTCTATTTCCAATTTTAGAAATGAGGTATTTGCCTTAAGCAACTTTTAGCTACTACATACTCTCCAACATTTCACAGATGAAACCTGGGACAAGTGTAGTCAAGCAACATCAAGTGAGATCAAGATGGTGAAAGCAGAGGATAATCAAATTAAAAAATATAAAACTTTATTTATATACAGCTCTATCTCCCCGAGGGGACTCAGAGCAGTTCCCAGGTAAAAATCACAGAACATACAGAGTAAAAACAACATAACCATAAGATTATCAAAACAAAATATGCATAAAAATTATCGCCATAACACACATATATTAAAAAGTAACCCTGCCTGTTCAAGGCAATTAATTTTTTAAAAAAATGCCGTGCCAAGATTTGTGCAAGCCCAAAAATTCTAGGGGGCCCGGGAATTAAATACAATGCTATGGCAGGCAACAATAATATTAGGTACGGGTCTGTGGCTGTTCATTCCAGGGCCGACTAGAGGAAATGATCTGGGTAATTGGTAGGAAGTATAAGGCCGTATTCGACAATGTATAGGGCTGAATTAGAACTGGCCATTTTCAAAAGGTTGTTGAAACCACCAGGTCTTCAAGCTCTTACAAAAGGAGGGCAGGGATGGGGCCTGTCTAATTTCCCTTGGAAGGGTGTTCCAGAGGCGCGGGGCCACCACTGAGAAGACCCTCTCTCTCGTCCCCACTAACCACGCTTGAGATGGAAGTGGGACCAAGAGGAGGGCCTCCCCGGAAGATCTTAGAGTTCATGCCGGTTCATAGAAGGATGCAGCAGTTTGCTTTTGCTTGAGTTTACTAGAAAGAACAAAGCTCCTCTCACTGAGTTAATTGAGTGCAAATTACTTTGGTATTTTGAACTCCATTTGTCAAAACCAGCAAATTGCAATGAGGGAAGATAAGAATTGTAGTCTAGTGTTCAAATCACCAAAGCTCTAACTATTTTGTTTATTTGTTTATTTGCTATATTTATATACCGCCGTTTCTCAGCCTAGCCGGCGACTCAACGCGGTTTACAACATAATATAACAATCAACAGTATACAGTTAAAAGCATAAAAAACATAAAAAACATAAAAGCACAATTCATACATCAATACCAATCCAGTTCGACTCTTAACTAAAAACGTGATCCAGTTCGTCATCCATGTTGCCAGTCTTTTAGTCAGGTACCATTCGTTGCATTGGGTTAACCAAATGCCTGCTTAAACATCCAGGTCTTCAATCTTCTTCGGAATATCATCAATGAAGGGGCTGATCTTACCTCCAAGGGCAGGGCGTTCCATAGCCGCGGGGCCACCACAGAAAAGGCCCTGTCTCTCGTACCCGCCAGCCGCACCTGTGAAGCAGGCGGGATAGAGAGCAGGGCCTCCCCAGAAGATCTTAGGGTCCTGGCGGGCTGATAGGCAGAGATACGTTCGGATAGGTAAGTTGGGCCAGAATCGTTTAGGGCTTTAAAGGCCAACGCCAGCACTTTGAATTGAGCCCGGTAGCAGATCGGCAGCCAGTGGAGCTGGTGCAGCAGAGGAGTTGTATGCTCCCTGCGCTCCGCTCCCGTTAGTATCATGGCTGCCGAACGTTGGACTAGTTGGAGCTTCCGGGCCGTCTTCAAAGGCAACCCCACGTAGAGAGTGTTGCAGTAGTCCAAACGGGATGGCTCATCTCTTTTGGAGCCTGATTTACAATGACTTGGTTGTTGCTTCCTCAGTGGTCAAGATTGCTTGGGAATTTGTGTTTGCCCAGGGAACTGGCTAGTTTAGAGCGATACTAGAGATCTTTCTTCCCATTGTAGATTCAGTGGGAACTCACCTTTTGTACGCAGCAATTAATGTCCCTCTGTGATTTCGTTTCCGTCAGCAGGAAGTGAAGTACAAGATGAGCCAGCCTTGAAATCTCCTCCCTCCACTGTCTTGAAGAATTATGTTCTTGTTGGTTCCTCCCAACTCTCAGGACAAGCTGCTCCCTTCCACCCCTCAGGACAGAAGGCCTCTGATCCCCACCTCCGAGGGCAGCATACCACGCCAACCAGCTCCCCTCACCTTGCTGCCATCCACCTGCCTTTACCTCCCAGCCGAGTCATCGAGGAACTTCACAGAGCTCTGGCCACCAAACATCGGCAGGATAGGTAAATAATTTGGCATGTTGTCGGACATTAAGGACACCATGAGATCACCACATATTCATGGATATAATTTGCCTTTTATGTTTTCTGAGGATAACCACAATGCCTGCTGCCATCATGCTGTAGCTTTTCTATTCTGATCTAGAAGCTTACCAAACTGTAGTCCAATTCACGTGGTAAACAACATAACATGGGCTCTTTTCCTTAAGTTTAATCTGACATATTGTGTATGTTCTCTACAAGCAGATACATAAATAGAAACAACTGCAGAGTTATGTAGTTTTTCACCAGAGCAACAAGAGAAAAAGAATATACAGTAGAGTCTCGCTTATCCGACCTTTGCTCATCCAATGTTCTGTATTCTCCAATGCAGTCTGCCTTCCACCGGGATCCACAGCAGTTTCAATACATTGCGATGTTTTGGTGCTAAATTTGTAAATACAGCAATTACTTCATAATGTTACCATGTATTGAACTGCGTTTTCTGTCAATTTGTTGTAAAACATGATGTTTTGGTGCTTAATTTGTAAAATCATAACATAATTTGACATTTAGTAGGCTTTTCCTTAATCCCTCCTTATTATCCAACATTTTATCTTATCCAACTTTCTGCTGGCCTGTTTATGTTGGATAAGCAAGACCCTACTGTAGTTCAAATTTGGATTATATTTGCAAAAATCTATGCATCTTCTATATGCCACTATATGCCACATGGTATATTAGATGTATGTTAGAATAATAGATAGATATACAGCATTAGATAATATATTGCAGCAGTGGTTCTCAAACTGTGCTCCTCCAGTTGTTTTGGACTTCAGCTCCCAGAAATCCCAGCCATCTTATCAGCTGTTAGGAACTGTGGGAGCTGCAGTCCAAAACATCTGGAGGAGCACAGTTTGAGAACCACTGTATTACAGAATTCAGCAGGAATTAGATCCATACTTAGTGAATGCCTAAACCAGTCCAGAGTTTCTCAGAGAATAGATCCATGCAACATTGTCCTTGTATACCTTGTTCAGAATGGTGCTGTTTCACATTCATTGTGTTTTATGTGAAAATGTTGTTTTCCTTGAGAAAGGTAATTTGATATGACTCTAAAGCCCTGCACGGCTTCGGTCCAGATTACGTGAGACACCGTGTCCTCCAATACAGACCAGGTAGACCTTTAAGGTCTAGTAAGGAGACCCTCATTTCCTCATAGTCCAGGGCCAGCATGCATTTAAAAACCACTCCTTGAGCTTTGAAGTAGACCTAGAAACTGAAAGGTATAAATGAGACTAATAATTTTTAATTTATTGGTCTCATTTATAAGCACTAGAAAAATTTGAGGTAGCCAATCTAATTTCTTCCAACAGTGAGTTTAATAGCTTCGGAACCGCACCCAAGAATATGCCTCCTCTGGTGGTTCATAAGTATTCTTTCTATCTCTGTCTTGTAATGTAACATTGTAACAGGCTTAGATGTCTTGGCTTTCCTGTCTTGAATATCATAACCTCATAGGAACTCCTTGATAGCTTTCACTAGAGAGCAGGATTCTTGGGAAGATATACTTGCTGCATCAGTTCCCTTCTTTCCTACACCACCCAATTGCTGCTCCCTTGCCTGAAATTCCACATTATGTTTTTTTTATTTGCTCTCAGCTTTCATGGACGAGAAAACAAAGGGTCTCCAAAAAAGCGAATGGACATCCGCCCATCCAGAACATCCAGTGTTGAACACAGCAAAGATAAGGATAATTCAGTGAATTACAACAGTGATCCAGAGAACAAGCGGAACTCTGCTAAGGAGTCAGACGAGAACAAAGAGAACCTGATCATGAACTCTGAAATCAAGGATGACACTGTTTTCTATCAGGATGAAGAGGTTTTGAATGACTCCATAATTTCTGGTAAATCATTTTATGAACCTTATAATGCAGTTGGCCCTCCACATTTGTGGGTTTGATTTTTTGC